>NC_063205.1:27600710-27750710 GCF_017589495.1 Alosa alosa | reverse complement strand
TAATCCTAATGAAGTAGAGACAAGAACTCTCCTCTCTCTCTTTCTCTCTCTCACTCTCGTTCTTGTCTCAGTGTCTCGGTGGCAGCTGCCTCGGTGTCATTATCTGCAATTAAGGGAGTGCTGTCGGTAGAAATGACAGACAATTTGTAGCACCGGGAAACACACACAGATATCCAGTAGTGCACCACACAAACACACACAGACACTCATAAATACACACACACACACACACACACACACACACTCATAAATACACGCACACACACACGCACATACACACACACACACACACACACACACACACACACACACACACACACACACACACACTCGGGTGTGCCTGGCTCCAAAATCCAGTGTCTTCCCACACACACACACACAAACACGCACTCGCTTGTGCCTGGTGTCCCAAAATCCACAGCACAGCTCTCCCACACACATTGTCGCGGTGACACACAAACACACCAAGACGCCCACGGACCCCCGTACACACCCGTACACACACACACACACACACAGGCACACGTACGCACTGACGCTCACACGTGCAAGCACGGTTACAAATCCACACGTGAACACAGAGCAGCGTGCCTGCCATAAGCCACCTACGCAAGCACATGCTTCAGTGCACAGGAAAGCTGTCTTCTCACTCACTGACGGACAGGCTCACATCTAGGGCCCCCCACACACACACACACACCATAAGCTCGCAGACGTAAGCGGTAGACTGATTTTTCATACAGCTCATCAGCGAGAGGATTGTTTAAATACTCATAGATTGAATGTATTACCTGCCTCATCTCCCACCTAGTGTCTCTCGCCATACGGTGTTATGGCAGTTATGGCAGTGCTCAGACCTTAAGTGCAGTCTCTGCAGCCCTGCCTCTGTAATTACTGTTGCAGCTTTCCACAAGGTAGCTGACAAAAAAACAAAACAGCAGCCACAACCAAAAGCTGAAATCCATTTTTTAGAATACAGTCTGCTTCCTCAGCGATTTAATGACACATTTAGTTAATGGTTTCAAAACAAAGAAAGAAAAAAAAGAACCTTTTGTTGTTCCCAAAGTGGCAACTCTATCTCTAGCACCCCCCCCCCCCCCGCCCCCGCCCCATAACTCAACAAAAATTATGCAAGTCACTTTGAGACTTCTGTTTTCACATCAAGTCTGCAGTTTCTTGGTGTTTTAAGCCCCCAATATTGTCTTCAAGGCAGCGCTGCCTGGAAGGCGCTAGGGTTAGGCATGGGTTAAGGTTAGGAGTAGGATTGGGGTTAGGGTTAGGGTTAGGATTAGGTGCCTTTACAAGTCGACGGTAGCAGCGCTGCCTGGAAGATGACGTTGGGGGCATCGATCAAGTCTGCAGAAGGGACAATCACCGAGCAGCAGCACGCTTCCACACATCTCTGGGTCTCTGTGGCCTGTCGCTTGCACTCACACAGCCCGGGTACAGCTTGCACTCACACAGCCCGGGTACAGCTTGCACTCACACAGCCCGGGTACCACTTGCGTTCACACACCCCGGGTACCACTACCCCTCTCAAGGCTGAGGAAGCCTAATGGAGCACATCCCTGCCTGGGGGCTCCAAATCGATGGTGACACACCCTGCGGTAACCCGAGCCAAAGACGGCGGATCGTTGACACGCACTTAAGAGGCAGGCGTGCAGTGACGGCGACAGTCACATTCTCTGAAACGAAGAGACAGACAGACTAACCAGACCTGTCTCTCTCTAACAGGCAACACCAATGGGGATACAGACAGAGGGAAGCACATCGACAGCCAGACACACACACACACACCTTGCTCACATACCTATGCTAAAACACACACACACACACACACATACATACACCATACTCACTTACCTATGATTAAACACATACACACACACACACACACACACACACACACACACACACACACACACACACACCATACTCACATACCTATGCTAAAACACACACACACACACACATACACACACACACACACACACACACACACACACACAAACACACACACACACCATACTCACATACCTATGCTAAAACACACACACACACACACACTCCTCACACACACACACACACACACACACACACACACACACACACACACATGCATAAACACATACACACACACACACATACACACACACAAACATACCAGCTCCCAGACATGGAAACTAATAGTAAGGTTGGCTGATTACATTAAGATTCTTGTGGCACTGCTGATTTATTAGCCACGCAGCATAGCAGAGCAGGAGCAAAAATTGCCGTTGTCAGAAAATGTCATGAGAAGAAAAAGTGTCATTTCAAGGGGGTGGGTGGGATACGGAACAAAAAGCAAGAGAAAACAAGACAGGGTAGAGAGGGGGCTGAGGCCACTCTTAGTTCTTCAAGACGAATTTCAAGGCTCATCAGCTGTTCCACCCCCCAAAAAATCCAACCCCCCCCTCCTCCTTCCGCCCCAACCGCATCTCATGCCCTGCCGCCCCAACACTCCGGCATAAACACTTAACCACGTCAGCCTGGTTGGGGAAAGGGAGATCCGTGTCATCAAGCAGTCCCCATCACCCAGAGCAGAAACTGACTGAGTGGCAGCAGAGTCTTGATTGCCTTCTGGGCCGTGAAGGTCTTTCGCTGCCACATGAGGTAATCCGTATACTGCACGCCTAGAGGAGCCTCTTAGATTTAAGAACTTTAATAAAAAAAAATTAAATAAAAAAAGACCATCAGGGGCGATGCAGATTTAGCCCTGCAGGAGAGCCCAAGTTCAAGTTTCATCTTTCAATCAGACGAGAGAACACAGACACTGCCATTTTGCCGTCCTCTGATGATGGCGGGCATTAAAAAAAAGTATGATCATTTAAAAAAACAGAAGAACAGAGCGAGGGTATCCATCACGATGCGGTCGGGTCAACCGTGCCCTTTAGCTGTGTCGGAGTCTCTGAAGATACCGGGAAGCATTGAAAGCCGCCAAGGTTGTGGGCGATGTAATTAAGACGACTCCAGTCATTTATTACGAGAGCGCGTGTTCGCTTCCCACGACCTCGCGGAGTCCAAGCGAGAGTGTCGGAACGGAAACCGAAGTGAAGGGCACTACTACGAAACTACCCACTGAGCTGCCTCACCCACACGCACCAGTGGGCTTGATGCCAGTCATTTCAAGCTAAGGTGAGAGAAAACTCAGAAACTGTGGCACCTGGTCAAGAGCAAAATAAAGCTTCGTCCTCTTCGCTAACTCTCACAGATCCCGTAACCACTGCCTCATCACATGTAGGACATGGGACATTTTATTTTAATAATAGTCCCTTGGCACTGTATTATGAGGTGACTGGAATCATGAAAAGCCTTTTAAGATAACGGGGTCCCGATGGGTGTCGAGTGTGTACAAGATGGCCTCCTTTTTCCTTGCCACACCAAATCATCTCTTATGAATAAAACCGTGCCCACGGTCTGTCTTGAATTCTCAACAACGGTTGTGACACACATTCGGGCTTGTCAGAGAAAAATTGATCTGTGCTGATGCAGCTGGCCCTTCCCAAAGTTTTCAGGGAGAGATTAAAAAGTGCAGCCTGATCCTCTTGACGACCAAAACAGACAGAGAGAGAGAGAGAGAGAAGGCGAGCAGGAAGGCGCCATTGTATCTACAGTAGATTGCACCATTTCACAGCCGATTTCACAATCCGCCCTGAGACTACGCGACAAGCTCCTTTCACATGCCACCCCATATAGTGCCAACTGCAGCATACAAACAAACACACACACACACACGTAAACACGCACACACACACACGTAAACACGCACACACACACACACACACACACGCACGCACGCACGCACACGTAAACACACACACACACAGACACACACAGACACACACACACGCACGCACGCACACATAAACACACACACACAGACAGACACACACACACACACACACACACACAGATACACACATAACAAATACACTCAATGGCTGCATTGTTCGCTACAGTGATTGTGAAATAATGCTCCAGATCATCCAGAAATACACTCAGCCACCATCACCAACACATCAAGAGGAGGTGCGATGAATTTTTCAGTCTGCTAAAAAGGTGTGGGGGCCGTTTGGCACTTTTTCTCTTCGTTCCCAGCGCATAAATATTTGATAAGATACCTAACTCATCCCGGCATTCTTCTGAGCGGAGGATGTTAAGGTCATTTTACAAATCACCTGCATTCCGTAAGCAAACACCGCAAATCACCCCTGGAGCAGCGCGCCAGATATGCTAGCACATTTTAGCCCACGCTTCATTTGCCTATTCTTGCCAGTGCCCTCTAAACTGCCTATACGCCACGAGCCACACAAATAAATAACACAGCTGCTGCTGAGAATTTCACACTGTTATGAGGAAAAAACACACCTACGCACACACACACACACACACACACACACACACACACACACACAGGTATGCACAACATGGTGCCAATTAACAGGTCATAATAACCGTTGTAAATGGAAACCATAGGGAGCGGATAGTGGCTTTTCTTTTTTTCCCCATAGTAGGATATGTTTTTAGTTCCAAAAATAAAAATAGTGTCTCCCGCTGAGGGGGGGAGAGGAAGGGGGGAGGGGGGGGGAAGTCTACTCGATTCTGGCAGGCTTTAATGGGCCCAAGTGCATGCTGGGAAAGGATAGGAGGACAAGCGGATGGATGTTGGGAAGGGTGAGAGATGGTGGGGGGGGGGGGCGAAAAAGAGGCAAGGAGAGAGAGAGAGAGGCGGCTCTCAAGAGGAAGCAGGCGTCTGTAGCAAAGTGCGACATGGTGTCGGCTGTTAATTGGACAGGAGTGTCGCCGGGAAGCGTTCCTGTGGAATGGCGCATTGACGCATTCTGTGCCGCCAGTGCTAGTGGTTGGGAGAAATGCATTGGAGAGGGATGCACCGCAACATCTCCTTCCTTCTGTGTGTGTGTGTGTGTGTGTGTGTGTTGCGTGTGTGTGTGTGTGTCTCTCTGTGTGTGCGTCTGTCTGTCTGTGTGTATGTGTGTGTGTGTGTGTGTGTGTCTGTATGTATGTGTGTGTGTGTGTGTGAGAGAGAGAGAGAGAGAAAGAGTACACAAACATCATTACTGTTCGAACGTGGGGTAAAGTACACATACAGACAGCCAGCCAGAAACAGGCCGGGCTGTTCCCCTCTGCTTGCTGCAGACGGAGAGAGAGCGAGGGAGCGGATGAAGCAGGATTTCATGCAGCAGCGAGAGAGACAGCTGTGGGCTTAGCAGACATCGGCCTGATGTTATGAGAGCCAAACGCCCTGGGCCTCAAAGGCAGGAACTTTGAGAAGCACACTATAGCATCTTTTGGCACACAAAATGAACCAGCCACAGCTCACCTTTCGTTAGCAACCATTTTCTTGCAGCACCACTGGCTTGCTGTACATCATTAGCATTGCTTCTTATCATGTCATTAATTGGCTGAAATGGTATTGCTATAAACATTGGACAATAACCTTCACCATCATCAAACATGTTCTGAATGCCTTTAAAAAAAAAAAAACAATACCGCATGACGCAGTCCACTTTACTGTGATCACAGAATTCACAGTTTTCCCACCTCTATCTACACACCTCCCTGTATTGTATATGCATAAGTAGATTGGTTTCTCCGAATGTAGTGGGTAAAAAATATATAATTTCAAGGTAATTAACATGCATTTACATGAATGAAGGAAATGCAGGACTGTAACTGTCTGTCACTGTTTGTTAAAGTCAGCTGTCAACTATAGAAATAGAAACAAGGTACTTTGCCTGTAGATGCAAGAACCATAAATCTTGTTGACTTGGTTGATTGATTTTTGCAGGAAAAAAAACAGCAACCTTTTTTACCAAAGTCCTGTGCTTGCAAGAAAAATTGGTCTATCAGAACTGAACCACAAGAAGTAATTGTTTTGTCTCTGGGAGAAAAGGAGGAAAACATTCTCAACATGCTATTGCATGTATATTACCAGGTCCCTTGTGACCAGCGAGCCACAACTGTTATATATCCATTCAAACAGCCCTGAAAGGGGGTAATCAGACTTGCCACTTGTAAAACGCGAGGAGCACTAATGACGCGAATGACGTCGGGCGCTTTTCCACTCTGAGTTGAACTGAGTATGACAATTTGAGGCCAAAGTGCGTATGTCAGTTATAAAAATAGCTGTAAATATTTTTCTATTGTATTTAAAGTTGATTTTTCAAGAAAAATCACTACTCACTACTATCTTGCTTCATGTCCCTTCATTTGTCAAAAATGTTTTTTAACCTGACATACGCACTTTAAGTCCCTCCACTCGGTGGCCATATTGCAACGTATTTTGGGTGCTTATTGGGCATCTATTTCGGATTGAACTGCGCGCGCGCAAGGCTTCACGACACCAACCTCGCTCCAGCTGCGAGATCACAACATGATTGGCACGATGTTTTGGCAGTGGAATATGTGTAGACAACTGCCATGTTTGCATTACAAACTAACCCCATTATTAATTTCTGTGGGACATTATTTGAGTCTTGTGTCTTCCTCATTAGAAAGTCTCTGTCGAGGTGCTCAGGACGCCTCCGCGAAAACACGAGGCGCAGCAGGTGCACAAAACGCGAGGCGCTCTGGGCGCATAAGCAACGCACAAAGTGCTTACTGCCAATACGAACAACATAAAAAAGGCGCGCCTCACTGCAAAAACCACGTCCTGTCCGATCGCCCGCTAAGGCTCCAATACTGAATCACCGATAAGCCCTGGTGAGGCAGAGAAGAACCGTTTGCATGTGCAACAGTACATACAGTATGGAAATCCGACCACCAACATATTCAGCAGTGCAACATCAATTTCTCTGTGGAAGCAACCTTGCTATGAGCAAATGGGAGAGAAAGAGGGGGGGAGAAGGGAAGAATATGGAGAGAAGGGCAAAAAAGAGAGAGGGTGAGAGACACGTGGAGAAGCCATGAAGCGGACCGAGCTGATGCAAGGGCTCGGTCTGAATTGCCCTCGGCCAAAAATATGAGCCATAGTGAAGCAGGGGATGTATTGCAGGAGTGAAACACACTGTAGCTGACCTGCAATCTCTATTCACCTTTTCTTATAAGCTGTCTCTCCTGAGGTGGACGGTGGAAGAGGCTCGAGTCGGCCAGCCGGGCGGCCGGTCTCCCCGACAGCGGAGAGAGGCGAAGGCGAGGGAAGAAAAGAAAAAATCGTTATCAGAGCGCACACACACGCATGCACACACACACACACACACTCACACACACACACACACACTCACACACACACACACACACACACACACACACACACACACACACACACACACATGCTGCAAGTTTTTTGCACCGTGCTGGTAATATGTCTGTCTGGTGGTGCGATTAAAAGGGCCCGGGTGATGCAGAGATCTCGCTGCAGCTGCCTCCGTTAAAACAGGGGGCTGGGGATTGAGGAGACTGGGAGGATGGAGGTGGAGATGCCTGTGGAGGGGAGGAGGAGGGGTGGAGTGGGTGAGTGAGTGAGAGAGAGAGAGTGGGGTGGAGACGGAGAAAGGGGAGGGAGGGAATGCTAGAGCGGGAGCTGTCCTGGGGGGCATAATTAGCGTGTTGTGCTAACAGAAGCCAGACGCTCGCTCGGCCTGCAGACTACTTTGACAGCCATGGGGATGGGGCTCTAATAGCACCCAGCACTGGGATCCTCCATGTTCCGCAAGCGATCTGAACAACAGGGGGATCCACGGCAGATGGGCTGTCTTTAACCTCATATTGCGGGAGGTGGTGGGCTGCATCAGCACTCGAGCTAAACCTACTCGTACGTATCCCAGGGCCTTTGGCTGGCCGCTGCGTGGGCCCTGCATGTAAATCGGTGTATTGTAATCCAGCAGAAACCTTCTCCAGTCCTTCTCAACGACTGCACTATTGCAGGGAAATGTAACCCTTTTTTGGAGTACCCACAATCAAAGGGAGTGGAAGGAGAGCGGGCGGTATACACCATGACGTCTGCATTTTCGCGCAAAACATCAAACCCCCAGGTGAGAAATACTGTGGCGGAGTGCGAGAGACGGGAAGGAGGTCAAAAAGGTCCGTGGGAAACGGGCGCCTGCAAATCATCCTGTGTAATCACCCCAACAGTGCCCCACAGTCCCCGTGCGTCATGCGAGGCAGAATGGAGTGATTCATTCCTAAACAGCCAGCGCTGTAGCGACAGACCACCGAGAGCCAACCCCAGCATGCCTATGGGTTGCTCACAAACTCACAAAAGGAGAAGAGGGGTGCGGTGGAGGGGGGGGTGTTAATAGAAAAGACAGAGAAAAACAGATTCTATGAGCTCTTTAGCACCCCCTCTGGGCCCTTGGAGCGAAAGCTAAAAAAAAGAGAGAGCGAGAGAGAGGGGGGGAGAGAGGGAGAAAGAAAATTACGGTGAGGAAGGAGACGCTTCCTAGGTTTTGACCATTCCTCAGCAGGGGTTGTCGTTAAGGAAATAGAAATGAGATTTACGCAAGAGGAGAGGCGACGCCACGCAAATCTCCCGCTGCAACACACTCTTGAAAAAAAACAAAAAACGTCCTACGCGCTGCACCACACCAGGCTCTGGGCATTACTCAGTGAACACACTTCACACCGGGAGCTCAATATGCAGCCAATTACCACGTGCTTAAAACTATTACTATGCACTCAGAGTAATGTGTGGCTATTTGTACCATTAGCTTTGTGTTAGCCACTGGGAAGAGCCGAGTGGCGAGAAGGTTTCTCTTGTTTGCCGAGGTCCCCTCGTTTTTACACACAAACAAAAGAGGACCGTGACACTGAATTGCAGCCATTATATCCCGTCTTATGCGATGGTAATGTGTTATTGTTGAGCGTGAGGCGAAAGCGGTGGCTTTTAACATGTCATGGAAGACAACTAGGAGCAGTAGCAGCAGCAGCAGCAGCACGCATCGTTCAAAATTAAATCTGTCTATGGGGCGAATCGATAAGCATGCTCAACTCATTTGCTTGTGTGTGTGTGAGTGCACATGTGCATGTGTGTGTGTGTGTGTGTGTGTGTGTGTGTGTGTGTGTGTGTCTGTATGTGTGTGTGTGTGTGTGTGTGTGTGTGTGTGTGTGTGTGTGTGTGTGTGTGAATGTGTATTGTTGTCTGTGCCTTCTACCATTTATAACCATCCATCCATTCATTCATTATCGAGCAATAAATGTCCTATTACTTTGTATTTTCCTAATGTATAATGTGCATTATAAGCCATGGGGTGTGGCAAATCCAATTACCTAGGGACCCCGTGTAAATCAATCACCCATAATTTGGTCAGAGATGTCAATAGGTCATGGCACATCCTATTCATAAGATGCTGGGCACGTCTCGAGTGAGTTGTAGAGCAGGTCACGGAAGGCGACCATTTTGTAAAGATTTGAGCGGTAGAAGACGCGGTCACAATGGGCCTGACTGTTGGAGTGGAAGGGACATGGTTCTCCAGCCACATTCTATTCTCTGTGAAGAATATGACTGTGCAAAGGAGTTAAATGAGCTGATTCATTACCTTTTCGACCACTGCCCTTCAATCACATTTTATTCCTACCCTCCTGTTCAGGGCCAAGCTTTTATTTATTTATCCATGTCTGTCTGTCTGTCTGTATGTATGTATGTATGTATGTACAGTATCTATCTATTTATCTATCTATTTACACATTTATTTATCGATCTATCTACCTTTCTATCTATCTATCTATCTATCTATCTATTTTGCTTGACTTCTCACGTCAAAGAGATTGATGTTGGGAAATTGCCAAGAGTTCTTACGTGTCTCCGTGGAGCAGCGCTTGAAGCGTAGAGCTTTTTAAGGGTGATAGTCCTGAGATAAGTTCAACTTTAATGAGAAGTCGAGTTTATTTGCAGCTTGTGAATGAAGGAGGCACTCAGTGTTAAAAACCAATTCCCAGGGTTGCAAGACGGAATGCTGTGCCACCGCGTTTCAAACTGTAGCACCTGCTTCTTTAAGGCAAGGGATGTGAAAATGAAATGCTGCCTCCATTTTTCTTCTGGTGCTTTGAACGTGGACCAAATGGCCCGGTGTATTCTAAAAAAAAAAACCTTCCAAAAAAAAAAAACCCACAAACTGTTTCGTATTTTCTGAGAAACCAAAGCAAACACAAACACAAAAACAAGCTGCTGAAAACAAGTTTCAGCATTCAAAGGGCACTGCGCCTCCTCCATGCCCAGCATGTAGCAGCAGCTTCTGGCCAAAACGTGCAATTCAAACAGAGAAGCCCAAATCACTTCAGATGTATAGATTTCCTCCTGCTTCTGAGTGTGTTCTGTAAGTCTAATGGTTAAAAAGACATTTTAAAAGCAGATCATTTAGCTCTCTGCTGCTTCTACACACATCTTGGCATGTAAACCGAAAAACATGAAGGACAGTCCTTGAATGTTGAGTGAAGTGGAGATAATTATGAGGCTGATGACTCATGGAATGCATCATAGACAGCAACAGAATGTGTGCTCTTCTTTGATGTTGTCTGCAGCGTTTCCCTGCTTCTTTTCCACCCCCCTAAACTGATCATTATTGCACTCTGTCACTGACAGATACAATAATTAGGATCTAGAGGCGAAGGTAAACAGAGAACTAAAGGTGCATATTTACCTCAATAGCCCTAATAAAGCCTGGACTGAGCTTGCATAGCTGATTTACGAGCACTGGACTTCATGACCGATATGAATTGCTAATTCCGTGGTTGCTGGAGAGCTGCCGCCTGTCATTAATAACCCACAATCTCTCTTTTAATAAGATGATTTCAATTATCAAGTGCCATTCAGGTCTATGCAGGTGCCATGCTGCACTGCGATAACCGGCGTCTTCCGAAGGAGCGGCAAATCTAACATGTGGCCTGCAGGTATAGAGATGAATTAACAGTAATGCGTGTGCATGTGACCGACGCGTACGCGTAGGCCTACACGATAATTAATTTGATTCAAACTAATTTCACGTCCACGGCGTGGCACCACTAAGTGGTCCCAAGGTGGTTTTTTTTTAAGCCAATTTGGCATCCATTATGTTTATGAAATTACACGCAAATGCATCCGTGGTGTGTGTGAGTGTGTAATGTACACCCAGAGGCTTAAAGATGGCAAGTGCAATTTTCGTCTCGATGTCCACAGATAACGAGGAAAACACAGGCCGGTTATTAAGGGAGAAAATGTGGATGTCGAACTTTGAGGCTCTGATCTTGGCATACATCAAAGCCTCCATTTAGTGGATCCGCCGTTCCTTCTAAATGAGCGCGCTTTAAGTTCACCACTTATCTGGAGTCTACGACCACAGATCTCTCTGGAATTCTTAATCACCTCGGCTGCTTACCCAATGAGATGACAGGCTTATTTTTTATAGAAACTTCCTCTTTACTGTTCACTGCACAAAGCCTTGTCACTTTGAGCTGGGTATAGAGACAAGAGAGAGCTTGGTAAAGGAACTTGGTTTGGGATTAAGACCCTGGTGTACCCCCCATCCCTTCCACCCTTGGACAGAGGAGCTTAAAGCACACCACTTCCTCTCTCTGTCTTTTTCTCGCTCTCTCTTTCTGTCTTTCTCTTGCTCTATTTTTCTGTCCCTATTTTTCTGTTCACTTTCCCTTTCTCCCAAAGACCTAAGATGTCATAGTGCAGTATCCCTCCCGTGAAGACTCAGGACACCGTCACAGTTCAGTATAGGCTACATCCCACTCAGTTGGTTCATCAATGGTTTACACTTTTTTTTGAAGCAGTCCATCTCACATAACATCAACTCTCTATTCAAACAACAATTTTCAATGGAATGACTTCTGATCTCTTGATTGGAGCAACATGATGATTATTTTCAGGCGCAAAGTCAATGTGATTCATTTCATCTACCTACAATGGGGGCTTCCGCCCTTCATTAGAGAGAGAGAGAGCGCCGCTGCCACACAATGCCATACATTCACATGACCCAAACACTGCCCCGCGTCTCTAATTAAACCCAGGGAAAAGAAAGCGCGCCTCGGGCTACCGGCGTGGTCCAATTACTGGGCTCCACGCGAGCCCTGCCCCCCCCAGGGTGCAAGAGAGAGAGACAAGGAAGTGTGGGGAAGGGGCAGAGGAGTGGAATGGGGGAGGTGGAGGGGGTTGAGAGTATGTAGGTATTGATCAGCTCTCCAGTGCAAGTCCACTTCCTCCTCCTCTCCCTCCTCTCCTTCTCCCATAATGAAAATCCCCAGGGTGGCCGTCATGCTTGCCGCCGAGGCAGCAAACCACAGGGATCAGTGGAGGAAAGTGAGTGTGCACTTCATCTTCTTTTGCTTTGTCTCTCTCTTTCATTTCCTTTTCTTTCATTTCCTTTTCTTTCATTCCTTTCTTTCATTTCTTTCTCTTGCTTTTCATCCTTTCACTATTGCTTTCTCCTCTCATTCATTCAATTGATTCATTTTATTTCTTTACTCTTCATTTCTTTCCTTCCCTCTTCCTCTCTCTCTCTCACTCCCTCTCTCTCTCTCTCTCACTCTCTCCCTCTCACTCCCTCTCAGTCTCTCTCTGTCTTCATCCCTGTCCTTCCTCTTACCTTTTCCTGTTTCCTTCTCCTCCTCAGCATTTCTTTTTTCTTCTCTCAAGGTCTCCATTAGAGGCTGACCCAGAGTTGCTGCTAGCCCCCTACTGGCCTCGGGCACTCCTGGGATGAGAGCATATGTCACTCCACCGGCTGACCCTGGTCTCCACTCTCCGCACATACGCCCCTCCAGCCATCCTCCACCACCACCACAGCGGTAGCCTCCACCTCCATGCTCTCGCAGTACCCCCGCCGCCGCCGCCACCCGTTCGGTCGGTCGGTCGGTCGGTCGGTCGGCCTCCCTCACGGGCGGCGGTGAATAATTTAGCTGGACACTCCGAAAGAGCAGCCGATTAAAAATACATGGGGCAACGCTGCAGCCACGTTTAAAATATTCCTACCTTTTCTCTGTGTCTATCTATCCCTCTCTATTGGCCCTGACTCTTATACTGCTGGGTGCAGAACAATTAAAGTAAGTCTGTTTGAACTCCTCTCTTTCACTCTCTCATTTTCTCTCTCTTTCATTCTCTCTCTTTCTCACTCTTCCTTTTTCTCTCTCTCTCTCTCACTCCCTGTCTCTCTCTTTTTCTGCATTATCTGGGAGACAATGCCCTCAACTCGGATAAATATCATCTGAGACTTCAGCCCGCTCTTGGAGCAGAGAGATTATTACCATATTTTTGTCTCAAAGCCGGTTGAATGGGGAAGGAGGTCAGGTGCCCTCTCACAATCATATCCCCAGCAGCTTTGGTGCGGCCAGAATTGTTCTTTCTCTTTCTCTCTCGCTGCACATGAACTGATTAACCTTGAGGCTATACTGTTTCGAGCTTTGCCACTGCTGGCTTGGTTTTTTTTCGACTCCCTTCACAGGCATAATAGACATTTCACAGGATTCATGACAAAAGTACATAAAAAACGATTACAAAATAGTCCTTAGAGGAGCAATACAGAGGCGAGTGATACGGTAAATAAGTACCTGTGTTACTCGACCTCTCGGGGATGTGAAACCGATGGAGGAAAAACTAGGGGCCAGAGAGGCTAAACAATCTGCCCTGGGGGCATTGAGAAAATGCTGATTGTGATGTATTGATGGTTATTGATTCGCCACCACACGTGCACCAGGTGTATATACATTTCATGCTTTTCTTAGACAGGGAATGGGTGTATGGGGACCTGAACTCGATTCGCTATATACTCAGCTAAATAAACTATTTACAGCTTTCTGTAGTGGATGGAGGTAGGAGAGGTGGTGTGTGTGTGTGTGTGTGTGTGTTGGGGGGGAACAGGGAGGAGCAGATGATTTCAAGCTATCAGTGACAGACTCCCCAGCCCACTCCTCTGCACACCGCCCCCACCACCTCCTCTTCCTCCTCCACGAGGAGCCCAAGGAGACGCACCATGCTCCGTCAGGTCACATAAGTCCTGTCACTGTCAACCCCAGCCCGGCAGAGAAGGAGGAGAGAGAGCTATTATCATTCAGAGGAGAGGAGGAGAGAGGGAGGGGTGGAGGGGAGGACGGGTTGGGAGAAATGACGTGGATGAAGAGGGCAAGGGGGCGAAGGACAAGAGCTGAGCTGAGAAGAGGAGGAAGAGTCTTGCATGGAAAAATGAGAGGAAAGTGATAGATAGACCATAGAGAAGAGGAGAGAAGAGAAGAGAAGAGGAGAGGAGAGGAGAGGAGAGGAGAGGATAACTCAGCAGAACATCAAAGGAGAGTAAAGCCTGTATCAATATACAGAAACTACACTTGAAACTACAAAAATGGCTTCAAAACTTAATTAATGGGGACTCATTTTCTTTTACATATTTGCATTTCTGTTCTCATGTACTCACTGTACAGCAAGATTTATACTTTGGTTGTCTGAGACAAGTCCACTCCATCTAAGTTTCTCAACCACGCAAAAGGAATTATCACTTTGAATGACCCTTGATGGAGTCATTTTCATCTCCTTTATGAATACATTCAACAGTGCACACACCACTCCATATGTCTTTTGAAGCTGCAGTGCATTCTGGGTACCGCCAACACATGCCCATTTGGGAGGTCATCATTACTGACAACCGCCTTAGGGTCTCCCTCGGGGTGGGCGAAAGGGTTTCAGTATCAGTCAAAACAAGACTCATTTAACACTCTCACATTACAGCCACTGCTTCACAACACCCCCAGCTTCACTTATTAGGCTATTAGAGACGTGTGATTATGCCAACGAGCGATGCAGCCGCCTTCATCACTCCAGTGCTGAGTAGCCATTGCCCCCCCTCCCTTCCCTCCTCCCTCCTCTCTACTTCTCTTCATCTTAAAGTAGCCATGAGTCATTCGCTGGGCTTTGCCTTTTTTTGTTGAGGAGGACAATTAACATTCGGAGCGCCAGAAAAGGTCAACCCCCTGTGTTATTCGCAAACAATAGGGGTTTCTTTCTTTTTTTTTAAGGCCATGGTTGTTTTGATTTGGGGTACCAAATACGGGTTGATGCTCTGAGACCCAAATCCTCCCCTCCCCTCCTCTCTTCTCTTCCACATATTCACATTCCTCACACACAGCCCTCTTCCCACACATCCTAATGAGATCCTCTCATGTCTGTTGTGCCATGTGCCCCACAGGTTCATTATCATCGACTTCCGCTGAGGAAATCAGCCGGCGGATCATTAATAGGCCTTGCGTGGCCTCTCTCACCCACGTGCCTCCATGCCTCTGCCCGCCACATCACACCGACGCAGAGGCCGCCCATATCCCGTCTGATCCCAGCGCTCGCTAATATATACCCCCCTATCTCTTTCTCTCTCTCACTTTCTCTCTCTCTCTCTCTCCCTCCCTCCCTCTCTCCCTCGCTCTCTGTCTGCTCCACACATTCAGGTCAAGACCCAACAGAACAAACACTGACTTTTCTCGGTGCTGGACTGCGCATAGATCAACCTGATGGATGTGACGGTATTAGGTTGCGTTATTAATCTGCCAAAGTCTTAACGAAACTGCGAGCTGTGTGGAGAGAGAGCGCTCAGGCATGTGCTTCGCACGATGAATAGGGGTAGAGGTGCACAATACGCATATATACATTTACATAGATAACACTGTTTGTTGGTGACCTTTTTTGCATTATCGCACAAACATAGCCATGACTGCTTCTCCCATCCTAACACGGTGCAACGAGCATCTGTTGGTTAATTACACATTAACCTAATTGTTGTGTCTTCGTTGTGTAATGAGCCTCAAAATCGATTTATAATGCACTCTGCATTTGTGGTGAAATGTGACTCACGACACACGCCAAATTGTCCCCCTTTTTTTTGAATACCCCATCTATAAACCACTGTAGTTTTAAAAACATTTGCTCCCACCAATTTAACTCCCAGCAAGACACAGAAAATGATCTTTGCTTTTATTCTTCTTTTTCTTTCTGCTGGATAAATCCTCGGCTGGGAGCAAGAGGATAGATGGCATTTAAAAGTGTTGAAAATCGTTTTCGTTTTCCCGAAACCTTTGTTTATCGGTGTTTAGACACATTTCAGAAAATATCCCAGGCAAATTCTCCAGGAAAAATTGCTGCAGGTAGACTGCTGTGTGCGTGCCATTGTGTATTCGAAAGCCTCAGACATTCTTTACTCTTTCAGTCGTGGATAATCCACCCCCCACCCTGAGAACACTGATGTGAACGGAGCCAGCCACCCACCACCTGCTGTACCTATAAAACCACAACAAACACACGCACACACACACACACAGAGGGAGACAGGCACAGACAGACACACACACAGACACACACGACTCAAGGCTGAGGCGACAGACTGCGACTGAGTTTCATGGAAACAAGAAACAAGCTCTGGCCCCAGCCTTCTTATCCCCGGAGACCTCCTCATGCGAGTGAGCCGAATGCACACAGGAACACACGTACAGTCATTCATCATAATTAAAACGTCGCCTCCGCGATGATTCCTCTCAGGTGCATTTTGTACACGCTAAGACTTCAGAGAGGCTGCGGCTTCCATTATCAGCAGCTCCGACAAGGAGGCTACAATGGAAATGGGAAAGATAACGA
This sequence comes from Alosa alosa, assembly GCF_017589495.1. NCBI lineage: Eukaryota > Metazoa > Chordata > Actinopteri > Clupeiformes > Clupeidae > Alosa > Alosa alosa. Next base: position 27,734,125 of record NC_063205.1, on the reverse strand, counting down.
CGCACACTTGGGGATTTATCAATATTTCACCACTGCACTCTGGTGCACACAAATGTAATTAGTTCGTTTTTTAATCGTCTATGGTTTGTATGGAGATCTCTGACAATAACGCTATCTCACAGAGACGTTGGGGGGAGGTTGGGGGTGCTTTAGACTTGGGGAATCCATAATCAACAATCCAATTAACAAAGCCGCCTCTCCCCTGACTCACAATCAATAAGCAGAGGGAGCCAAGTGTGTCCGCTTACACAACTCAATGGAGTGTGAAAAGCGGGCCTCCATGTCTAGTCAGTGACACCCTATTAACAGACCGCGCCCTGTGGGTCCACTAAAGGGGCCTGCCTTAACCACACACACACACACACACACACACACACACACACACACACACACACAGAGGCCGAGAAATTGCTGAGCACATGATTGCAAAGGTGAGACCTTTTTCTCTTTCCACAAGGGCTGGTTGGACAAACACCGTTCGGGGGGGACTGGAACAAGCGAGCGTCTGTGTTGATGACACGGCAATACGATGTGGCTGTTATAACACCTAGAAACTGAGCCCAGTAATAGGCTCTGTCCCCTTCACTGACAACACTGACATAGTATCTATGCCGGCAAAGAGAGTTAATCCTCTGTTCCCACAGACGAAGAAATTCCGGTATTCCATGCACGTTTCCCATAGAGAGGGTCCCACTCGTGTAACCCGAGGCCTTTTTGAAATCCCTTTCACTGCGTCGCCATCTCTTCATCTCCCACGACTCCCAGCCACTGCTGTGCAACTGCCTTTTTTCTTTCTTCCTTCCATCCTTTCTATCTCTCTTTCTGTCACTCTTTCTTTCTTTCTTTGGGTTAACGCTGAGTGCAACAATCTGGGGGGACTCTGTGCCAGATTAACTCGCCATCCATATGTTTATCAAATTTCAAACCCGGCTATTTTCAGCCCCTAACAGATGCTGCATTATTCATGACATGAAACACAAGCGAAAGCATTGACTTGTAATGTGATAGCAATTGGCAACATCGCTCCTCACTCTAAATACCTAAAATCCTGTTAGCCACATCAACGGTTCAGTGGCTTATTGCGACAAGCAGCCAAAGACATGTTCCGAACCAGAGAAGAAAAAGAATGGGGGTTACATGTACCCCTGATCGTCATGACAGATCCCTTATTTAAATCACGTTAAGTGCTGGTGTGTCACGCTCCGATACAATCACCTGATGGTTATATAGCATTCTGCAAGAGAGAAGATTGTGTGGGCAAAATGTCACACAGATCATTAACTCAGTCACGTCTAAGCATCATGCTCATCAAGCCCTCGTCAGCTAATGAACATGGAGATCACATCATTGTCTCCACAGTGTTTTTGTAAGTGTTTCATTCCCACAAGGCCCAGTTGAGAGCAGTATCACACCAGGCACATTTGTCTAGCTCTCCCACCCTCAAACAAAACTCATCTTAACTGAACTGTCTGAAAAACAAAGCTTAGTGGGGACAGCATATTTTTAGTAAGATTGAATGCTTTTTAATTGGTTGTCATAATTGAACTCTATCTGCTGGCAGCAGTGTGGGCTGCAGCACCTCTGTGTTTAAAGCTGTGGTGTTGTGGGCTCTGTCCTTCTCTCTTCTCTTATAACCAGTGACAAGTGCGGCAAAAAGTGCCGGAGCTCATTTTACAGCAGTATCCGGACGGGAACAATAGGCTGCCTATTGGGGCAGAAAGTGGCACAGATAGCCCTTAATGGTGCCCTGCAAGCACTATCCTCCATTATGCTTTGCCAAACCAGGCCAGGATACATATATAAATATATAAGACTTCGAATCTGCTGGGGGGTAAACAACAAAACCTTGTCTGAAAACCACTGAAAACCACCATGTGAAGCCGTGCACAGCAACCACATGACAAACCCCAGTGACAGTCAGCATGTTAGGCAAGGGTTTCACACAGGATGCAACCACTGCCAACCCCCGTTGGCTGAGTGTAGTGGAAATGAAATGACCTGAGCTGAGATTTTACCTTGAAGAGCCGTAGGATGTTGGCCACCATAATAGAGACAGAGCTAGCGGCGGCGCCGATCACACCGACGATCTTGTCGGGCTTGGTGAAGATCGGCGGGTCGCCGTTGGCGCAGCGCACGTCTGAGCCGTCGCGCTCGATGAGCGCCTGCACGAAGGTGAGCGACTGCTCCAGGGCATAGGTGTCGCGCGAGCACGTGTCCAGGATGCGTGCGCCCAGCGTCACGTTGGGCAGCAGCTCGGGGTCCTTGTTGATGAGGTCGATGGCGAAGAGCATGGCCTCCAACCGGTGGATGCCCTTCTCCTTCTTCAACTCGCCGCAGGCCACGCCGCGTTCGCCCCGCGAGTGGACGGGGAACAGGCCGCCCAGGATGACGTCGCCGTCAATGCGGATGGAGTGGGCGTACTCCGAGGGGGTATCCACGGGCCGCTGGGCGTGCGCCAGAAGCCAGCACCAGCTGGCGGCCGTCAGGAGGACCAGGAGGCTCTGCCGCGAGACCCGGTCGCACCTCAGCGCTGCGGGCTCACTTGCTGCCACTGCTGCTGCCATGGTAACGCAGTGGTTGGGTCGACACAAAGGATAAGGTCCAGCGGATTCCGGGCCAATGAGAACGGAGGCGGGAGGGCCGGCAGGTGGGCTCGACCATAGGTGCCCCAAACCCTCCCCTCAGTGCTGAGGCAGACCCCCTAGATCCAGTGGGGAGCAGGTGTGAGATATAACCATGGCCCCAACTCTTGGGGCACACATGACAGGATACAGGAGGAAGAGGAGGAGGATAAGAGAAGGGAAATCACAAGGAGAGGAGCAAGAATCTCACGCTCAAGTGCGCTGCAGCAGTGATCTCACATCTTCAGCTGGGGCCTGTAGGACATACAAGGAGAAGGGGGAAAAAAACACACACACACAGTCTGAGTGCTTCTGTCAGACAACACTGCAATGGCCTGCGCTTCACACAGTCAAAACAAATGCATCTAACAGACACAAGGGCAGCTGCCCACAGAAATAAAACACAGATGGCGTGCATTGCTGACATAACATTTTGACAGCTCTGAAATTACAGACTGATCAGTTGAATAAATTCCCTTTATGTCTCATTAAGTCTCTCAGGGAGGAACGCATGGAAGGAAATAGCAAACGAGAGAGGATAATCAGGACTTCAAGTGGGCCTACCAGCAACAAACACATAACTGGACAACTGAGCAGAGCAGTCGAATACATATATCGAGCATTTCTCTTCCAGTCAATAAACAACCTCGTTAACCTTCACTTTCTAAAAAGTAGGCTATATGATGTAAATAAAACCTTAGGTAACAGGGAAACAATAGTGCGGACCCCCCTCCCCTGATGTCTGCCCCGCACCACCTTCTCCACTCTCTCCATCACACTGTCATATTAATTACCGACCATTCAGTGTCATATCTGAGGCACGTTTCCGGTCACAGAACTAAGGGTGGCACACTTGGACCTATTTAAGATAGCCTTTTCCCAATATGGCCACAACCTGATCAGTCGAACTACAGTCTAGTCAAACAAACATCTCCAAAATGTAACTGTAAGCATTTCATAGGCAGCTAATTGGCGCCGCAGGTCAGTCTATGGTGTAATTGACCAGAATCAACAAATGCCCATTTTTATTTACAAGTCGGCTAGTAGGGTCATCGCCATCTTATGCATCAAATGAACATTATCACAGCGTGGTGTATTCCAAACGGCAGGTGCAGCACAATCTGCCACCTCACACGCACAGGGAATAAAATTGCGTTTAACTGCCTGGCACAATGATTGTTGTTTCATCAAATACGGGAAGCGTATATACATATGTCTAGGCTATCAATGGTTAATTGGCATACAACTAAAATGGAAAATAATGGTTGGCATAACAACATGTTTTAAGACTGCACCTTGGGATGATTAAAAAACAGCCCGTGACATCACATTCCGCACTACGTAGCATAGGTTGGAAGCAAGACTACCGCCTAGCCTTTTTTAAATATATATATATATATAAAGGAATTTAAACAATTATGAATATTAGCAAACGATATCTCGGAATATGAGATATTTCTGCTAGTTGGTATGACATCGCTTCCACGAATTCAGTCACTCCTAAAATCCGCTCTCTTCTCTAATGACAATGAATAGAGGGAGAGCAACGCAATCAGGACTCGACTGTCTCAGACAAGAACAAGAACGGTGTCACACTGCCAGGCGAAGTCTAGCCCAATTATTTTTATTATTATTATTATTTGCGAGAGTCTGTACGTGTCAAGCTGTGCCATCATCTTCTCGTGATCCTATAATATTTCTCCATCGGCACTAACTCTCAGGGGATCTCCTCCTCTGGTCTAGCCTACTCTTACAAGTGTTGACATAAAAGTCAATTTCTCTCAATTAACCATATTGCAGGCATGGAGATGTTGCACCATGTTTTGCGTTCCCCATGTCAACGAGGGCATATTAATGATTTAAATATAATTTCTACACATCTAGATAAAAAAAAACGAAACACTGACTGCATTCCTATACATCAACACTTCCAGTGCGCAGTTTATGCTGCACTGGATAAGTGCAGTGAGTTTGTGAATCACCAGTTCGACAGAAATAACACCTTTAGTTTAGCCTAAATAACGCAGATTAGCCTATAGGTAGGTTGTTCAATGTGCCAAACAGGTTAATTCCAACTCTTACTTCAAAGCCGAAGAAAATGTTTCATTAACATATTAATTAGTTGCATAATGGGTTGTATTTTGATGATGACGATAAATCCCCTAGTTCTACCATCACACTACACACATTTAGCACTGATCATTTCAGAGAGCGCACAGCTGCAAGAGTGCAGTCCCCCAAAAATCTATACAATCCCAGCAACTTCCCAACGAGGTTCCTCCGTTTGCCCAATCTTCCTCTAACAGGGGAAGGACTCCTCTGCAGAATTCCTTTAACAGTTAGGCTACTCCAGTTATCTGTGCATAGATGCCCATTTACAGCTATGGAATATTAAGATACTTTATCAGCAGTGCGCACGAGGATTCGAGGGAGACAGACTACTATACATAAAACACATAAACCCATCCAAGGTAGTCTCACAAGGGCAACATTCCACTTAAGACAATCAAACGAACAAATAAATCAACGGTCCGACCTACCTTCTTCGCGGACTTGCAGATTTTAGCTCTCAAAAAGCTCGCGGGCGCACGCGCCTTGGGTCTACGGTGCTGAAACGAACAGCGCATTCAGGGACCGAGAGCGCGTCTCCGCCGGATGAATCACAAAAATACTCCCACCGACCCTGATTGGTCTTTCATCGTTCTCTCTCCCTCTCTTTCTCTCTCCCTGCCTATCAATCCTGCAGTTTATTCCGTTGCTGTTTTATCTTTGAAGTTGCCGAAAAGATAAGAGATTAAGCCTACATTTAATAATTAAATCACAATGGACTATTATATGCTAATACATCAACGACTTTGTTACACCTCTCAGCTTCTTTCAGTAAGGAGAACTTGTTTTAATACGTGGTTGTAGGTCATAAACGTCTCACTAGAATATGTCAGTAAAGGTATAGGAGTTGGCTGAGGGTTTCTGAAATATTTTTTGTTTATTTTGGCTATTTGTCCCGCTTAGACTTGGTTTCCAGATTTGTTGGGAATAGTTTGTCTCGCTTGAAGATATTTTAACTCCACTGTCCATTTTAGCCAATTTAACTAGTCTCTAAAGACATTTTTATTGCGCCATGTTTCTCGTCGAAATAAGCCATTTTCTTGTTAACAGCTGATTTTCACCATAAATGCAAAGGACACTTATCGCTCCTCGTTCCAACCAAGAGCAACACTGCGCTCTAGTGTTAAATACAGCTAATGGCAGTACACCGTGTTTTTTTTTTTTTGTTTTTGTTTTTTATCAAATCAGCCAAACATTTCTGCAACCCTTTGCATGACGAGGGGTATTTTAAATGTCTCCCATCATTATAACATTAAATTTATTTATTTATTCGAATTACTCAAACGGTTTGGCCTGTTAGATTACAATTACCCTCAGAAAAGTTGGACAGTATAAGTACATCGTCTTACCTGCTTGCTCTACAAACATTTTCATCTTTTATCTGATAAAATCATGTTTTAGTCTTCCCTTCACAAACTTGTGGAACATTTGGAAATAAAAGACTGACTTATATATACTTACTTATATATAACAATCTGCAAAACTCTTTATCCTATTCGATTCTCAGCAGGCAAAAGTAAAACAAATAATCACAGTAACACATAATTGTTTTCGTTGCTTGGTTTATTAGGGAAAGCGAGTGTGGATTCAGCTAGGAATACATTCATTTCAGCAATGAACCAAGAAGCCTACCTGCTGCAGTGGGTGTGTTGGGAGGCAAAATAGCCCAGGAAGACTACATAAAATTAATGATTCTAATTACTTCAGCTTTTGAATGATTGGCTTATTATCGAATAAAATAATGACCTCCTGTCAGTAATATAACCAAACTAGAATATTTTCCAACACTGAACACTTTAGTCTAAATGGTGACGCTGTTGGTAGAACCTATGCATGTGTTAGTTTTCTGACTACACACAAGTCAAATAATATATTTGCATGACCTTTTGTTCAATTGCCCCCTTCACGGCTAACAACTAAGCGGCATGACTTCAGCTGATGGCAACTTAAAGGGTCTATAAAAAAACAAACAAACAAACGAAACCTTTCCATCTGAAAGTAGTCAGGACATTTTTTTTTTAAGTTCAAGAAAGTAGAGATTTGCTTCTGGTCGATCCTCTAAAACAGGATTTGTTTTGGTACTTGAGCATGCTCACATCTGAGCAAAAGGTAAAGGAAATGAGGGAAAACAACAGCCAACGGTGCCTAGACCAACAACCCCACGCTGTGGTGCCTCCATAATGCACTTGACTTGCACTCTGCTGCCCCCAAGTGGAGGAAGCGGTGCGGTGCAACTGAACAGCCCTAGATATCTGGGCGGTAAGTGTAAAGGGTAGAGTATAGTGGAGGCACCGAGTCGAGGGTTCCGATCTGGCGGGCTGATCGTGGAATGAGTTTTAATAAAGTTCATTCAAACAAAGAAGAGTGACTGTGGTCCTAGACATTATAAAACACACAGACAAACGAACAAAACAAAAGAAAGCACAGCCTTTGCTGACTCACAGAGTCCTATTACGCTGAGGGGGGAGGATTGGGCGTGGAAGGGGATGGGGAGTGTAGTTGTGGGGCTTAGGCTGGTGGTCTGCAAGAATAAATGTTAATCATTTCCGGTTCGTACAACTCACAAACATTCAACCGAGTAGGCAGATATTGAGATTAGAGTTCCTGGAAAACGTCAACAAACAAACAAACAAATAAACAAACAAACAAACCAAAAGAGAGGGGGCTATGGACGTCCTCTGAGATACGGGAAAGCTAGAAACCAGTCCCTTTGTACACAAACATCACCATGCCTCCTCCTTCGTGAACCTTCTTTTTGTTTTGGTACTATTTACAATACAGTGGCGCCAGCATTTTTCACGTCCAAAGCTGGCAGCGTTTTCAAAGCTCCCCTTCTCTTCGCGTCTGGCGTGATGTTGAGGGATCCAGTGTGAGATCATGAGATGCATCCTTAGAAAAGATCTGAGAAAGGGGAAGGAGAGATGGGGGAGAGAGGGATAGGGGAGAGAGGGATGAGGAGAGAGAGGGAAAGGAGGAGAGGAAAAGAGAGAGAAAAACAGCTGTGAGCTCTGTGGTCAATTAAAAGATGTTTGAAGCATGCACAGAGCCACACACACACACACACACAGACACAGACACAGACACACAGACACAGACAGACACATATACACATACACATATGGACACACTGACACACTAATAGACAGACACAGACACTCACACAGCCACACACACACACACACACACAGACACACAGCCAAACAGTGACTACGATGCATCCATCCAAATGGGTCCCGGCGGCAAACTAAACTATTTTGCTGACAAAACAAAGCCTCATGTTCAAAGAATGTACTACAGCAGACCTCACATCTGCTGCTAACAGCCTAACCAACATACAGCAAAGGCAGCAAATAAGAGGTCTGTGGAGAGGAAGATGGAGAAAAGCTCGGACTTAAAGCCGTTGTTCAGGGGCACAGTCTGGTCTCCGCGGTCCTTGCACGGTCTGACAATGCGGCGGCGTATAGAGGGGCTCGTTTTTGGAAACGACGCAGCCGAACTCCTTTAATTGCTTTCTTTTAAGAGGAGCCTCTCAAGACCTCCGCTTCTCCCCCTCCACCACAGCTACTACTTCATCACAGACCACTCATGGGCATCCTCAGGAGAAAAGCATAAGAAGGAGTCTCTCTCTCTCTGTGTGTGTGTGTCTGAGTGTGTGTGTGTGTGTGTGGGAGGGTTTTGTTAAAAAAAAAAAAAAAAAAAAAAAAACCTTGAGCTGAATAGCGGGGGGCTCGGCCTCATTTCCTGGCCCAGCCGTGGGATCCATATTTCAGAGCCGAGCGGAGCGTCACTGTTTGCTCGCGGAGCTACAAGGCCAGTTCATTAAAGTCTGGTCGAAGGGGACCCTCGGCTCCTCTGGAGACGGTGCTGCTCGACTGGCTCGTCTCGACCGGCTCGTCTCAACGTGCGCAAGAAGAGCCACCGGCACGAACCCCATTAGAGCCCACGCAGGATGTGACGGTGGAGTGCCTCACGTTGACTCAGCGGGAGTGACTCTAGGGTCTACCAACGACTTGCGGCCGAGCTCTCTCGATTGTTTTCTCGCAAACAGGAAGTGCTTCTAAACATTTGTTCAGTCGCAGTCTCAGAGGCATTGTTGTGAGGGCACTCTTCAGCTGTAGGTAAATAGCAGGCTTATACTCCGTACAAAAACGAGGAAAAAGGGATTGCACAAATCAATGAATAAAAGAGTGAATGACAGAAAGCAAGCAAGCAAGAAAGGCAGGATGGAATAAAAGAGAGGCTTGGAGGATGTGATGTTGGGAGAGAGAGAGACACTTACCAGAGCAGGGCCTTCGACCGCGTGCTGACCCCTTGAGTGCGGTTGTCGTCGTTGGTGGACGCGGCGGCGGCAGCGGCGTTCCGGTGGCTGCGCTTGTGCGTCTCCAGGTAGAGCTTCTTGGCGAAGGCCCGGCCGCACATGTCACAGGCGTGAAGGGAGAAGTTCTTGGTGACCTTGACCTCCGTGCTGTGCTGCGACTCGGCCGGCTCCTGCTTGGCCGAGGCCAGAGGCTGTGGGGCCTCCTGTTTGCGCGTGTGGGGCGTCGTAGAGTGCTGCTGGTGGTGGTGATGGTGCTGGTCGGACTTCCTGGTGACCGGCGGGCTGGAGTGGAACAGGCTGTGCTTCCTCGTGACGGGTGGGGTGGGCGGGGGGATCTCGTGCCTGCGCGTGACCGGGGTGGACGACGCGGGGGTGTCCGAGTGCTTGCGCGTGCTCTGGGGAGCAGTCCCGGCGACGGCCGGCTCATGTCTGCCGTTCATCTCCTCCTTCGGGTGTTGCGACGCCGCGGGCGGCTGAGTCCGCTTGACCGCGCCGCTGTTCCTCAGCACCAGCTCGGCGGGCTTCTTGACGGCGCGGCTCTCGATGGTGGCCATGATCTTGGACAGGTAGGTGCCGGGCTTCTTGTGCACCACGGTGATGTGGCGCAGCACGTCGCGCTTGCGCCGCGTCTCGTAGCTGCACAGCGGGCAGCGGTAGAACTTGATGAAGATCTCGTTGTCGTTGTCCGTGTGCAGCTCGATGTGCTTGTCCAGGTTCTGCCGCGAGCTGAACTGCCGCTTGCACAGCTTGCAGTAGAGCAGCTTGAAGTCGAAGCCCAGCGCCAGCTTCGGCCGGCGCACCGTGGGACTCGCGTCCCCCTCGTCGCTGCCCTCCTCCTGCAGCTTACGGGGCCTGTACTGCTCCTCCCGTTTGTACTTCTTCGGCCTTCCACGGCGTTGCACTTCAGCTTGAGGAGGCGGCGAGGCTGGACGCTTGACGGCCTTCTTACCCGCGGAAGACAAGGGCGTCTGAGCAGAGTTGGCGGCGGCGGTGGCGGCGGAGGTTGCGGTCACCTTGGGCCGGATCTTGTGCACGATGCGCAGGTGCCTCTTGAGCCGCGCCTGGCTGCTGTACTTCCGCTTGCACACCAGGCACTTGCCGGACGCCAGGTTGTACTGCGGAGTCGCTGCCGCCGTCGTCGTCGGGCCGGGCTTGCTCTCCAGCGAGAGCGGCTGGCCGGGCTTGGTGGCGATGTCGGGCGTGATGAGGTCGCGGCGCAGGCCGCGGTGCACCTCGTCGAAGTGGCGCCGCACGTTGGCCTTGGTGGCGAACGACTTGTAGCAGACGGGGCAGCTCTTGCCGTAGGGCGTCTTGACGGGCGAGGCGCCCGTGGGCACCTTGACCATGGAGAGCAGGCTGATGGGCACGGTGCGCATCTCGGTGAACTTGCGCAGCTCCTCCAGCCGGTTCTGGTGCATCTTGCGGCAGTGCCGGCGGATGCTCTGCCGAGAGTAGAAGTCCTTGCTGCACATGCAGCAGGTGATGGTCACGCCCTGCAGCACGGGGTCCGAACTGTCGCTCACGTCCACATCGACGTCCGATCCCTTCTCGGGGCTGTCCTGCGGGTCGCCTTCGTCTTCTGTGCCCTCATCCCCATCATCCTCCTCTTCCATTCCTTGCAGTTCCTCCTCTTCCTCCTCATCCTCCTCCTCTTCGGCCTCCCCCCCCTCCTCCTCTTCCTCCGTCTCCTCCTGGTTTTCTGCCTCGCTCTCCAACACATCTGGGTCCGCTTTCTCCAGCAGGACAGTGTGTTTCAGTTCCGGCTCTTTCTCCTTGTCTCTGTCTTTCTCCTTCTCCTTGCGGTGCTCAGCTGTGGCCTGGCTAGTGGTTTTGTCGTCGTGGGCGATGTGCTGGAAGACGGCGTTCTGGTTGGTGCTGATGGGCTCCAGCCGCACGACGCACTCGTCCTTCCGTGGGTAGATGGCCTCGATCAGTTCCTTCATGGCTGTGCTCTGTCTGGCCTCTCTCGAAGAGCCTGCCCAGGACAAAAATGGAAGGTGACAGGTGGGATGAATATTTGAAAATTAGTTTATCCTTCTTAGATAGTTCTTATACGGGATCAAAGACCTTTCACATTGAACTTTTTGTGATAAGTGTGGACAAGTAGATTTATGAGAAGCCTAAACTACATGCACTGAGGTCACGATCTCATTACACCACGGGGTATAATGCATCTAGTTTCAAAGTCAAACAACTAATCAGCTTCAAAGAGCGTGAAAGACAAATTCAGGGAACACAAAACTCAGTGGGTTTCTCTGAAGTTTAATGAGGTGTATTGTCAGAAATTGTGTGTGTGTGTGTGTGTGTGTGTGTGTGTGTGTGTGTGTGTGTGTCTGTCTGTCTGTCTAAGTATGCATGCGCATGTATGTGTCTGTGTGCGTTTGTCTGTCTGTTGTCTGAGTGTGTGTGTTTGTGTTTGTCTAAGGATGCACATGCCTATGTGTGTTGGTGTGTACACATCTGTGTGTATGTGTGTGTTTGTCTGTCTGTCCGAGTGTGCATGTGCGTCTGTGTGTTTGAGATGCTGACCGTCAGGCTCGGGGTGCCGGGGGAAACAGTAGAACTCCTTGTGCGTGATGAGGTTGGGGAGGCCGCGGAACAGGCTGCGGCACAGCTTACACTCAAAGATGGTGTCCACCTCCTTCAGCAGGATGTGCCGGAGCTGTGTGGTGCCTGCAAGCGAACACAAGCCATTCACCTGACCGTTCACCATGATATACTTCCTCAAAACCACTTACAGACAGAATTTGTTTCAAGAAGTGAATCTTCTAGAGTCATTACACATAAAGTGAAATATTTTAAGCCTTTTTTCTGTTTGATTTAATCTTGATTATTCTAATATTGATGATTACATAAAAATATATTAAAATATTAAAATTTAATTTTAGAATAAAGATTTATAATACATAAATGTCAACCCGAGAAGAGCTCTAATCAACTAATTAAGTCAAAACATTGGCAACATTCTGAGCCTTTAGGGCAATGGATTTTTCAACGACATTCTATTTTTGCGAGATGCACCTGTTATGTAAGGGATAATGTATAGAACGCTGGTCCTTATTGGGAAAATAAGTCCCGACAGGGCGAACCGGACCCTGACGCCAGTGGAGGGGGTCTTGTTTCGCCCTGAAGGGACTTATTTTCCCATAATGACCGGGCGTTCTATACATTATCCCGCTTTATTATAATGGCTACTTGCCAAAATGAAAAAAATAAACTCCACGATATGTCTCTTTACACTTATTTGTTACCGTTTTAAATGGCTTTTTGCTGAGAAACAAATAGTTCTCAACACACGCTGAACTTGAATCAAACATTCTTTTGAACACAGCTGATCAACCGTCTGCTTTCACTTTTGAATGAAGTTCCAATGCAAGAAGTGACCGGAATACTTGCGGAGTGATATGATCAGCAGCACAAAACCTGTTGCCATTGACAGCGGTAATTATATGAATTTATTTTACCGTAGAACGTTGGGATATCCCATTCAAGTCAATGGAGTGTTCTACTAGCATTGTGAAGAGCCGTATAATAATACCAGTTATGGGAATTTCCTCCATGACAGTATTACAGGCTGTTACCACGCCAACATCAAGAGTGGAACAAAGGAAATAGAATGGGAGGTAGAATGAGTCAACTTCCCGTTTCTGAAAATGAACGTCAGTGAATGGATGATGTCACAGTCCTGCCTGTTTAGCTTTCTTATATGTCTATGGAGGGATCACTGTGACCTTGTCTGCCATGTTTTTCCTACAATTTCACATATGCAGTGGGTGAGCAGTTTCATCTCCGGCTCCATCACCCAGCTCAAGGACCGTTAATTGCAAACAAGTCCATTTAAATGTTGACACCATGTCCCTACGAGTACATCTACTTTATGAACCTAGACCTCCCACTGCGGAAGGTAGAGTCAAAGATCCTTGATTACTCTACTCTCTGGTAGAGTGTGGAAAAAGTGCCAGTCAGAGTGAGAGCAGGCCTACATTCTTTTTCCAAATAGGATACATCCTTCAAGGTCTTCTACACTTGCACTTAAGAAAATCCCAGCCACCAACATGGCAATGTGATCGGCTACAGCCTCTCTTAAACCCTCAACCTAAAAGTAAACGCCAATTAAGTCAAACTTAGACCTACTCATGCATGTCCATTTGCCCTGACCATATCTTCTTTTAACAAGTGGGCACTTGAGCGAAGGCTGGTATATGCTAGCTGCCTTTGCTGAGCATGCAGCTCCTAGTATTCTTTTGATAACGACGGCCATAATTAAAGAATGGTCATTAAGTCCACCTGAAAACTATTAGAATGAATAACCATTAAATCCTATTAAGAGAACCTCATGTTCAAGGCAGTAGTGACATCTATAATTAAATTACACACAAGGTGAAGCTATATTTGCGTAGCCTACTTCAATCAGGTTTTGTTTAATAGGAAGTGCAGGTGCGGCCGAACACATTCAGTCTTTTCCAACAAATAAGATGCACAGTTCACTAGTTTTAAAGCAATTCACTGCAAATGTGCATGGTCAGTGGATTTTCAATTGACATCAATTGAAAGAAACACTGCAAACTAGCTTACATATTTGTTTTGTTCATGGATGATGAGTATTAGCCACAAAACAAATGTTGGCCCACCATAGTTTTAAATAGTCGTTTGGCATGTGTATTGTCATTTTCAGTCAATGTCAATACTGGACTTGATCTTATTTTCAGTCTTGCTATATTTGTACTGTAGTAGGAAAGGCCTCGGGACCTACTGCTTCATCTTCACTTCAGAAGGTTACAGAGGAGGATAAGAATATGGGATGACCCACTTAACTGAGTTTTTTTTTTTTTTTTTTTTTTTTAAATCATGCTGTTGCTTTACTATATGCAGACAGCCCTACCTGATCTAGCCTGACTTTTAAAGAGCATGCAGTGTTTTTATACCACAGAATCTCAGACCATTTCTGTCAAAAGACCCACATAGAGTTTGGGCAGAAACTGTACTTGGAGTTCCACTTGGACAAAGCCCCACACTGCTATAGTGTTGTCACGGCGATACCAAAATCTCGATACAGACACTAAACCGATACCATGGCAGAGACCCAAAACATCAGGAAAAGTAATGCAATAAAGAGATGTGAGGGACTCTCTTTCACCTGACCAGCCTATTCTACCCTGTGTTTTCTGCACTGACTAAGTCACATCATGATATCACTGCCATAATAGATATTTATCAAAGATTGTCACTAACATTTACATATTGATCATGGTCAGCCAGATTTTGGATGATATACTATACTATATTTTCTATATAGTATACTATATTTTCAACCAGATATATCATTACCTAGGGATGCACCAATACCATTTTTTTTCAAAACCGAGTTAGAGTACATGTATTAGTATTTATATCTGTGTACTTGCCAATAACGAGTACCAACACCAATATATCTACCACAACAATAACTAGGCTACCAAGGACTTTTGGCAAGAGATTTTGACAGTTGTCACACTCACTGCACATGCAAGGAGCATGACAGGGAGTGGAACATAATAGTTTCATTCATTATAACTGATACTAAAAAAAATGGGAAATCATATAGTTTTTAAAAAACTCAACACAACATTACTATACTAAAGATTGTCTGCATTAAGTTGAAGGGACAGCCAAGGGAGAAGATGCCGGACAGAGTACTGATGGGGAACGAGCGCTCACCTGATCGGAAACACTCGATAATCTGCTGGATACCAGACCTGGAGGTTTGAATCTGTTTCTGCAGCAGAGGAGGGTCTCCAGGCTCCACACAACACCCTGGAACACACACACACACAAACACACAGAGAGGGAGGGAGAGAGAGAGAGAGAGAGAGACAGAGACAGAGACAGAGAACACAGTCACTGTCAAAATCCTGTACATAATCCAGGCAACACCATATGAACTCTTTTTGGCCTGGTCTTCCACTTTCATATTATGACAGGTGCATTGTTAACAACACTTCTGACATGACATCAAAAGAAAGAAAGAGAGTAGACACTATCTGGAGTTTGGAAGGCCGTTAATAGTCAGTGGGCTTCTTCTGGGGCTAAAACAAATCTGCCAGGTTGTATCAGAGTCGACAGATAAAAGAAAGTGATCTGATCAACTGGGCCGTGAGGAGGGTTGAGTGGTTAGACTGAAGATCCACACCTTAAATATGAAGAGCCTCTTCTCCCCTTTGACAATATTCTCCATTCTTTACCATCAAAGCAAGGGCCTTTGATATGATCAGACTCCTACCTGTCCCGCAGACGCATACTGGCAGTTCTGTGAAAGAGTTCAAGTGGAATACAAGCAAGGGGAGACAAATCTAAGACGTCGTGCTTGGTGGTGTGTGTGTGTGTGGGGATTTATTTGTCTCCCAAGTTAAAACACCAGTTCCCCTCTGAGGTGTCTCTAGTCTCGCAGTGACTTATTGAGAATTCAGATTTGTTACCACAAAGAGATGAAAGGGTGGTGGAGGAGGAAGTCTACCATTCTCTCTTATCCTTCGCTCTAGTCACGACTGTCCAGGGGAAGAGAGATTTTTCTCCATTTTTCTTTCGGAGGGTCTCTCAGGGTTCTGTAACTTCTCTGTCCTTCAGCTCATCCTTTCACAAACCCCTTTTAAAGAAACGCCAGAGAAAGGACCAGAAACGGGGTCTTCCTTTCCAGGCATTCACAACTCTTTAGGCACTTCTTTTCTTCTCAGCTGAATGCTTACCATCAGATCATAATCAATCAGAGATGAACCACTGATACATTTTTGTAAACACACTGCTGATATTTCCCAGCTATAGACCTCTGAAGTTCGCCTACAAAAAAGCTGTAAATAAAAAATCTTTTGAGATCTGGTATCTGGCGATTTTTCCTTTTGGAAAATAACATGGGGATTTGGAATTATCAAACCTGTTAAACTCTGGCGGGGACGAAAAAATCTGAAATGCACTTTTGTCCTCTGCCTTTGAGTGGATACTATGACGTAGTACGTTCACTTTGACGTTTGCTACCCAAGAGCTAACTTGCTACTTAACTTAATGGCAAGTTGCATCACAAGTTAGCTCTGGGGTAGCAAAAATCAAAGTGTGCCCACCTTCACGTACCGGAGATCACAGTATCCACTCGAAGGCAGAGGACAAAAGTGTGTACAGCAAAACATTTGCATTTACGATTTTGTTGTCCCCACGAGAGTTTAACAGGTGTGATAATTCTAAATCCCCATGTTATTTTTCCATAGGGAAAATCTTAATATACCGGATTTGGGCAAAGATGGTAGCTTTTTTGTAGGCGAACTTCAGAGGTCTATTGCTGTTCACTGCTGGCAGCTTTGTCCCTGTCCTAACACACACACACACACACACACACACACACACACACACTCACTCATACAACAGACACACACACACGCAGCATTGTATCTGTCTGCATTTAATTACTTCCTATGACATAAGAATCTTTAATATAAACACTTCAAGTGGAAGGAGGCTTTGATCCTTCACAGGGGGAAATATCAAAGTGGAATTTTGCTCTATCCAATTTCTTCCAAGTCGAACTGAGACAGGTCAACCCCTTCTCAGTTTGACCGAGGGGCAACATGATAGACTAATGCTGGAGGCAGAGTGATGAAGAGACACAGAGAGAGAGAGAGAGAGAGAGAGAGAGAGGAGAGAGAGGGAGAGAGAGAGAGAGAGAGAAAAGAGAAGAGAAAGAGAGAGAGAGAGAGAGAGAGAGAGAGAAGAGAAGAGAGAGAGAGAGAGAGACTGTGGCCGGCCGTAACACAAGAGGGACACTGATCATGTTTGGGAGAGCATGGGCTGACAGAAGCATAAATATAATTACAGATTAAAAAAACAGAGACAGCTGGCAGAGATTGATGTTTGCGGGGCGGCACGATTTATGGGCTTGCCGTCCTGTTCAGGGGCTCAAATTGATGTGTGTTTGTTTGTGATGCCAGTCTATGGCGCTCTTTGTGCACAGAAGTTTATGGCTGCGCCAAGGCATTTTCTCTCTGAGACGTTGGCCATGGCCATACACATCCGCTATTCTGGAAAGGTCCACCACTAGAGGTGACACACATACACTCTCTCTCTCACACACACACACACACACACACACACACACACACACACACACACACACACAAACCCGCATACACTGCAGCACATCTAAATAAAACTAAATGAAACAATTACATTTAATTACAGCATAATTACACTGCAATACACTGTAGATAAAGTTTTTTTTTTTTTTTACATTTGCTTGTAATTCTTTCCTCGAAATGAGGGAAAAGGCTGCATGGGAACAGTTACAAGTTACAAGCAAACAGAAAAGGCTTACTCTTGGTGATATCCTGTAATAAGTGCTAATGCAGCCTCAACTGAAGTATGGCAAAACGACTATGCTCTGGGGGGGCACTGTGGTGCAACTTGCTACAGCGACCATTTGGGTCCACACGCGTCCGACCCGGGTCATTTCCTGATCGCACGCAGTCTCTCTCTCCCACTTGCTTCCTGTCACTCTTTTCACTATCCTGCCCCCCCCCCCCAAAACCAACTATGCCTCCATTGCTTTCAGAAGGTGGGAAATTATGTCGCAGAACAATGTGTAATGGTAGCTGATGGCACATGACTTTTAGCAAACTTGGTGCTTTTGTAGCATCGTAAAGGACTTCTCAACATTGCTAAATATCAAGGGTCAAAAGATCTTGTTTATCCCTCAGAATATAAATGTGCCACACCTTTTTCTGCGGTTACGTTTGCAGTTCATTAGTCTGGGGCTGCAGTTTAAACAGATTGTTGAATGATCACTCTGAAAGGCAACTTCCCTCTCAACACAGAAGTACCTAGGGAATAACTCTGGGTTCTCATTCTCTACAGCTGTTTCATTACTTTTATCTGAGTCAATAAAGGAAAAAGTGCAGGTTGAGAGAGACAGCTGCTGGGATAAAGTGGACTAATGCACTTCAATCTATCACCCTATTTAATGCACAGATGTAATGCATAAATCCTCCCCTCCCCTTCTCTCATACTCACACACACACACACACACACACTCTTAGGGGCAGCCCCTCCCCCGTCTCTTCCGACATGCTGGGACTAATCAGAGAGGGCAGGTCCTCCTGATCTCCCATCGGTCAAGGGGCAAAGTTCAGCCAATCAGATGCAATATTGCCGGACGGGCAAAGCTTGCATGATTAACCCTTTCCTGTTGGCAGAGGAGCCAGAGGCAAGATTTTTTCTTTTCTTTTGCTGACTTTAAAGATAAGGTGGAGGGGTCGGAGGGAAATGACTGAGGGTGAGTGGCATTTTAGTGCCTTTGAGACACAAGTGCTTTGTTGGTCAAGACACACACTGCATTTGCCACCGCTAGCAAGTTTCCCCGAGCGAGTTAGGATTTAGTTAGGATTCATGTGACCACCCCAGGACTCAGGGAATCTGAAGTTTCTGAGAATGAGATGACAAAAAAATGATAACATCAAAGGAAACTAGCCCTACTCAAAACAACCAGCCACCCAACACTTTTGACATTGCCAGCAGAACAGCAGACAGACAGAAAGAGAGAAAGAGAGAGAGAGACTGAGAAAGATGGAGAGAGAGAGAGAGAGAGAGAGAAGAGAGAGAGAGACTGAAAAAGATGGAGAGAGAGCATTCCGTTTTCAGTTGACTGGTCTGGCAGCCCACATGTTCGGTTTATGCAACAGACACCTCGCATGGACGCTCTAGTTAATTAGGGCTTATTTATAGCTCAGCTTTTCCTCCACTCTCTCCGTCAGGGATCAAGATACCTCATCATCATCTTCCCCCGTCACATGACTGGGGTTTGTATATGAACATGTGAATGCCTCGCATTCTCTCTCCCTCTCTCTCCCTCGCTCTATCTCTCTCTTTCTCTTTCTCTGTCTGTCTGTCTGTCTGTCTGTCTGTCTGTCTGTCTGTCTGTCTGTGTGTGTGTGTGTGTGTGTGTGTGTGTGTGTGTGTGTGTGTGTGTGTGCACGCGTGAGTGTGTGAGGGAGCTGACCCACTTCCTGAGAAGTGACACAAGTGACGATTCCTGCTATCCTGCTGAGTCCAGAGTGAGATGGGGGTGTGGTGGGGAGCGACCTAGGGTAGGGTCAAGGGTTTCTCTGATCTCTGCAGGGGGGCAATGGGGGTGACAATGTTTGTCATGGAAAGAATTTCCCATAATCCTCTGCAACCTTCCTGAGGACTTCCACTTCAGTCATTAGAGAGGCTCCCCAATGTTCCAAACCTCCTGAGGGAAACCTTAGGCAATAATCTGTGTGTGTGTGTGTGTGTGTGTGTGGTTAGCTGTAGAGCGTACCAGGTGGGTGGGCCGAGCCGGAGTCGGGTCCAGTTGGTTCTGGGCTGCCGTTGCAGATCTCGTCGGTCTGGCATCCTTTGTCGTTGGTGGAAGTCTTTTGCTGTTCAGGCGTGGGCTCCTCCATCTCCCAGTACAGGCAGTGGGCAGCGCTGTGGGCCACACACACACACACACACACACACACACACACAGCAGAGGAGGACTTCAAAATCACACACTCTCATTTACGTTTGGCCGACCATTTAATTCAAAGAGACTTACAAAAAGAGAACATTGAAGCTACAGTGCAGAAGAGACCTTAGCTAGGAATTACTGCTGCATTGGTCAATACTATTAATTAGAGGATAAGAGTGCAGACACTATCAGTACTAGTTAAAGTGTGGTGGGAGGAGAAAGGAAGGTAGAAGGATGTAGAGGAAGGAAGTGTGTGGTAAGTGAGTGTTAGGTTAGTGAGAGAGGAGGTATCCGTAGGTATCCACTCTCAAGTTCAACACACTCCAACGTTTCTGTCAGCTATTCACAGGGTTTGTCTTCCTGTTAGCGCTGCTTGTTTATGGCACAACTTATAATCATGATAATTTTGGTCAATATTGAGCTCATGATTATTTAACACACAATTCCTCAATGATTGGAAACAGCAACATTTTGGAAACATCTCCATTTTTTCATTTAAATTTAATTTGTTTTTAAAAATAAGCCTAACAGTAGGCTCAATGGAATTATAATATAATTCAACTGAAAAACAAACAAATACATAAAAATACCTGCAACAGATAATGTATACAACAGTTACAACTGTAAAGTATGAGAGTGTGTTGGATTTATAACTCAAGACAAGCATGGCTGCCAAACAGAATGCAGCAAGCAAAATAATCCTTATATTTCCGTTATGCTGTTTTCATCATGGTTGGAAATACTGATATTTCTAATAAAATATGGATAATAACTGATGATTAATTGATTTATTCAGCTAATCAGTTTATTTGATTAATTGTACAGTCCTACCTGCTGTATAGAGATTTAAGAGCAAATGCCATTTAAATTGCTCTCCTTTCTGTCCCAGTAAACTGACACCAACACTCACTATCTCTCTCTCACTCAATTTCACAAGCACTGTGGTGAGTTGTGGCATGTCAAAGGTCACCACCCAATTTGCTGCTGGTGTCACCAATTAATTGCATCCACTGGCAGACTCAATAATCAGCTGTGAGGACAAACCATATGACTTACACATAATACAGGGCTCCCAGTATTTCCTTTTACAGGGAACACTTTTATAACCACCGATGAATGCTCACTTTTCACAATTCACATTATGAACAATGAGCGCTCTTATGCAACAGCCAAGCGAGCTACGGCGGCCGAGGCCTAGCAGACATAGTGGGACAGTGGTAACGTGATTTATGGGCCTGTCAACTACGCATGTGCAGCGCTGCATGGTTATTAGATCACAGCAGTCTGCCGGAGACTCCCTAAGTCCTTGTAGATAGAGCATCAGCCCTCCGATCCTGTCGGACCTTCGCCGCCACTCAAGTGGAAAGGGCTCGCTATAGGTAAGGGTCTATGTATGCTAAACCTCGCTATAGGTAAGGGTCTATGTATGCTAAACCTCGCTATAGGTAAGGGTCTATGTATGCTAAACCTCGCTATAGCTAAGGGTCTATGTATGCTAAACCTCGCTATAGGTAAGGGTCTATGTATGCTAAACCTCGCTATAGCTAAGGGTCTATGTATGCTAAACCTCGCTATAGGTAAGGGTCTATGTATGCTAAACCTCACTATAGGTAAGGGTCTATGTATGCTAAACCTCGCTATAGCTAAGGGTCTATGTATGCTAAACCTCCTCTCATTGTCCCCCTGGCCAGTTCACACCTCTTTCTCTTTCTCCTACTACTTAGTGCCCTTGGAGGAAAGACAAAAGAAAGATAAATGCGTTGGCTAAACACACGTAGTCTGCAATCATGCTCCAACCGAAAAACAAACGGACATACATACGGATGAGTAGCCTAACTGTGATCATTGTCATTACTAACAAATATTTGAAATTCAAATGACACCCGAGTCATTAAAGAGCCCACATGTGACAACATGCATATCAATCTGCTGCTTACATTCAAACCTAACCAAACCAGAGAGAAGTTTTTGAAGTCAAATGAAAATGTGATCATTATAAATGCCTAGGCCTATTTAATATCTTACTAAACTGGAGATGGAGTGTCAGTCAGGCAACCTCCAAGTCAAACAAACCAAAGGCATTACTAGTCTGGATCTTTGTACCTTTTTTAATTTTGTGAGCCTAGGGCTACCTGGACATAGAGATTTAAAATGTCAATGGGATTCACCTGGATAAATAAAAATATATATATATATATTCTCACTCTGACAAACGACCACTGGGGGGAGACAAACTCCATGCATTAGAGGTTCCAACTCATTTATATCATAGCAGAAGAGTGAGCTGCCTTAAAACTACATGGCATGATAGATGGGGTTGGAAATAAACAACAACAACAACAACAACAACAACAACAATAATAATAATGATAACTACAAAAACAGATCCTTGATGGATCACAATATCTTCTGACTCATGGATTGTAAAAATTATAATTTCCTCATATCTAACTACAACACCCTAATGTTTCTCAACTTTTGTATTTGTCATTGCATAGTTCGCTTGGAGTGAGTTCCTGATGCTTGCAGATCATGTGGCACTTGAAAAGCATGATTCAGAATGTTGGTCATTGCAGATCAAAGACCAAAATGGCGTCTGCAGTGTGCCTTCAATTTTATTGAATTTCAAATGTTTAGAAATTACATGTTTTGCGCACTCACTTGAATGCCCACATCTAAAGAAAAAACGTCTGTCAAAACACTTTGTGTAAATTACTTTGTCAGCTTTGCAAAGCTTTCTTATTCATTCATTCATAAAAAAAAAACTGCCTCTTGAATTCTTGAATTAATACAAAGCAGTATCATGATCAGTAACGCCCTTGAGGATGTGACTGAACATGTGAAGGGAGATTTTTCTGGAAGAACCAAAAAGGGAACTTTGGGGGTCAAACCTACAAGGAGGCCTAAGTCTAAAGGGTCAACTCCAGTCTGAGAACAACCTAGGATCTATTTTTGGATGATAACAAGTGTAAGCTTCTGTTGGGGACCAACACTTTTAAACTAACTAATGACTATTTGTGCAATTAGTACATTACCTGACTCTTATTCCAATCGCCGCCATTTCGTAAGTACAAAGTCTGTGCAAGTTGATTACCAAACTCCCCTCCTTTCACATCCATGACAGTAGTGTTGTACGACATCCGGTAATCAACTTCATGCACATTTCTCCTAATAAGATGGTGTCGATCAGAAGAATAATTTAGGTAATGAATTAACTGCACAAACCGTCCCTTTTCATACCCTTTCTGTACACTTACCAAGTTCAAATGTCTGTGGGAACCCTCTCCACAGTATAACAGAAGTGTAATGATATTTTGAGCCTAGGAACAATTCACTTTGACGGTGCGAGCTTGCCACCAAGGCTATCGCTACACACTATTTAGTTGTAAATGCATATTTCTGTCTTACTCAAAACTAGTGTGATTAACAATGTTTTGGTCCCCAACGAAAGTTTACACTGGAATCATCTAAAAATAGATCACTAGGTTATTCTTAGTTGTCCAAAACTCAACCTTAATCAGAATATCATCAGATTTTCCTAACAAGAAAACATTGTCTGCATACACACTTGTAAAATTCTTGACAATTTGCAATCCAGTTGGTGAAAGGTTGTCAACACCATCATTTAATAGAATCGTCATTTAATTGACAACCTTTCAACAACTGGATTCATGACATCTCCGGCACGGCTTCCAGGTCAGGATGAGACACAGGATGAGAGAAACAGTGTAATTACCAGAGATAAGTGGAAAATGAACAGGAAAACAACATTTTACGCATGCGGTACGTCATGCCTCACACCTCTACGAATGAGGAGGGTGATGTCTATCTGAACGAAATATATCTCCAGGAACCCTTGGACCTACATGGATGAGTAACAGTGATATAATCCCCTACAGATTAGTCAACAAAACACAAAGGCATAGTGATTCAGGTCAATGTACTAAGATGCTCAACCTTAGAGCTACGTGTTTCCATCTCCATGGAGACAGACAAGCTAAAGTAGTGCAAGACTCTCTAAACACTTGAGGAAAGTACTGCACGTAGAAACAAGAGTAGCTAATTGCACAAAGGAGCCAAACAGCATCAGTGAAAAGAATGCTGAACTGAAACTTGTGGGGAACAGGCAACCCAAATGAATGTCCAACGGTAGGAACCATTAATATAACCAAACTCATACCACTGACCACCCTAGGTAAACACCTACGCTCCAACACACATTCACACAAACACCCAAGTCCCAATATTCCATCTGCCATTTCATTCTATTCCGGTTCAGCTGCTTATACTGGCAAGTTGACTGTTGGCGAATCTTTGCTCACCACGGACCTGACCTGGTGTTAACTGGCATGCAAGTCACTTCCAGCCCATGGCTCATCCGAAAGTGACTGAGCTGAGAGCAGCCTCACACGCCACAGCTTGTGAAATGCCACACCGCTGCTTTCAGGCCACGGCTGAGTGCAGACACAGGAGGGTTGTAGGAAGGGGGCCGAGATATGTGTGTGTGTGTGTGGGGGGGGGTCTGACTTACAGTCATTACATCACCCTGTATTACACCACCAAGATTGCCAACACAATCTACCTGGCTGTGTAAATAACATCTCAACTTTTTTGAAAACGGTACGAAAACATATACCAGTCGTCCAGCTGGGTCTTGTCGATCACCTCACTTTATTAAGTCGACTGAACTGAGTCACAGGTTGGCTGACCTGCACTGGACAAAGTTTCTGCCACTGGTTTGAAGTCACCACAGGACGTGACTCACCCCTGCCATCTCCATCCCACTACTCCAAGGTGTTCATATTATAAAAATAAATCATACATTGTGTGATTCAACACTTCAGTTCAACAGAACACCACACAAAACCAGAATCCTCATCCCGCTCAAGGGCAGGTGATGTGAATGATCCTGCATCCAGCTCATTACTTCCGCATAACAGATTAAGTCTGGAAATGCAGCACGATAACTGATATAATATTTGCAAATCTAAGGCCATTAAGTATTCACCTGCAATCAATTACACTTGCTAATTACAATAAAATGCAGGCCTACTGACCACCCTAAAGTAGTATCTGGTTTGGCTCAGTCTGTCAAATATGAAGCCTGAAGACCTAAACCATATCTATTGAAAGTAGTGCAAACAAAACCATGTCAAACTCAAAATGAAACAAAAACAAATCTTCCCTTCTTTCATTTTTTTTTCCATCCTCAAACTCGATTTGATTTGCTTGTATTTTAGGAAGGTGATACGTCCAAAGGGCACTGAGGTCGAAAGAGATTTACCTCCATCATGAGGTAAGATACACATCGATGGTCCAGGTAATGTTTCACCAAAAGAACACAAATGTCATCAACTAAGCCTACTGGCCGCACGACACTAACGGCAACGACCATGTGCACTACTTCCTTGCGTAATAACAAAACAGGAAGCACTTCACAAACGTGGCAAAATCCAGTAGCTTCTTCAGTGTGTAATGGACAATAGCAGTATGCCAGGTATGCATTGGAGAAACTTAAATCCATGTGGTTAATCAATTACAGCGAAATCAACGCAAACAACAACAGTTTAGTCGCCTTCAAATGATCGATTGGGTACAAACCTAGTCCTATGGGCGTACGTGAAACGCGGGATGTGACGCAAATGGCACCGTTTATATTCCTAACGGCCACTAGTTAATTTGGTGATGACAAAATTGACTTTTATTCGCGGCGTCCCAGTAGATGTCCTGATGTGAGAGGTGCACAGCACTTGAACTGTTCGTCTTAGTGAAGATCAGTTGCGTAACTTCGATCTACAAAACTTAATGAATTGTGCACCAAAGCGCCACATCAGCCCCCGCGATGTAAGGTGAAGTGCCTTGCTCTGCCAAAGAACCCCAATATTTCACGAAACGCATGAGCGCAAAAAATAAATAGAATTATTTCTGGTATAACGTGTTTTCTTTAAAAAGTACACCGCAGAAACGGATAGTTATCAGTCATACGGGATCTGTTCACTCTTTCGTATGGACGGCTAGGACGCATGCACGTAACGGCCGACAGTGCATTGGGGCCAGACACCGATGGCTTTCAGTCGGATTGATTCGGCACGTGGATAACTAAATAATGCACAGAAAGCATGATTCAGTGTATGACTACCAAACAGTGATTACTGTGCGCTTACAAGGACAGGTTAACGAAGGTAGCGATCTAACGCAAGAGCTAGGCTACGCCGATATGCGCAAAACGGCACAATCGTTGCGCAGCTTCGAACTAACCTCCCCAATTTGTGTGTGCCAACTCCTCGATTGTTTGAGAGTCTATCGTTACTTTACTCAGAACCTCTTCTCGCTGTCTATTTGCAACCACAAGCGCAATGCACTTCTCCGTTCTCATGGCACCGTTTGCATTGACCTATTATCCCCCTAAAATCTCCTTTACACGCTTTTATTGTCAACTCCAAAAAGCTACTATTTCGTACCACAAAAGACCAGATTAAGTTGATCAAAGGAAAGGCTACGTATAAAATGCACCTTTCAAGTCGTAAGAAAAGAGGCCCCCTCCACAGATTGCAGCATGGCCGAGAGTGCAGCGTAAAAGCGGGCTGACCCAAAAGATACAAAGGGAGTGTTGAATACGTCCATACACGACTAAAAACTATATTGCGAATGATCTAAAACCGTTACGTGGATAGTTATATCGCCGAAGTAAATTACGAAATGGTCGATGATGAGAAAGATTAAATGCTACGCTATGCGGCTCGGTGGCACCTTTTCCAAGAAGTAGCTTGGCGCACAGGTCCGGTGACCCTTCCGGCTTTGCGCGTCTTCCTACAGACTACATCCAGTCACAAATGTGTAAATTACCGTGGTTGAGCCGTTGAAGATGTTAAATACCAAACACATTGTTTATGTCTGTCCTTAAAAACGCTGTTAACGGACAATATGAGCCTCTGAAACCAAACATTCGCCCCTCCATGAATGGACCGAACAAGAGAACGATGACGCCATTTTCTGCAAAACAACCACGTTCGGTGAGGTACGAAGAGGCATTTTTTAGCTTCCAAAACGATTCTGGGCCTCGGCTAAACGGTCTACGGTGGATGTAAATGTTATTATTGTAGTTCTTACCAGATTGGCTGTCAAAACACAAGATTAAATCAGTTTTCGCTACGTACCAGAAAGCGTTTCGGCCGGTGAGCTACTTCGACTGTGCGTCCTCTCGGGCTAGCTGGGGATTGTTTATTACGCCTCTCAGTGCTGAGTTCTCGCTCGGCAGTTCCCTCGCCAGCAGCCTTTGTGCACAGCGTGGAGAGCCCTCAGTCGTGCGGCTGCTGCGCAAAAGGTGCTACACTAAACTTTATAAATACCACGACTGTCAACACGACAGAGGTCTACAGGAAAACTGACCTCAACAGAACTGTAAAAGTGCTGATAATTACAGATTATTTAGGTGATATATTCACGTGTCTTTAGCGCGCGCTCACTCCAAATCCATAAACTTGGGTTTCTCCAAATTGTCAGAAGAGCCAAAAAAGTTTTAAAACAATACAGTGGCATCTTATTTTAATGATGCATATAATTGCACCAATGTAAGAGATTTGTTAATTTAAACTGTAATTTTATTTCATGGAATTTCACAAAAATATGCCCTATACATGAAAATACCCAAATATAGGCCACAATATTGATTTAATTTGCATTAATGTGATATTTTGGTAAATGCTTGTAAAATAAAACAAATTCAGTCTACACCTAAATGTTGATATGTAGCCTGGGCTATAAGTTATGGACTTCTTTTGAAAGTAATGTCAAGTGATCCTCAGTGTCACCAAGAAATTCAATAACTGTTAAGTACATTAGAAAATGCTAAAGTGAAATTGGGGAAAGGCAAAAAGTAATTGCCATTGGTTCAATCAGTTTTAACACTATAACATACCTAAAGTTACTTCATTATAGACCATAACGCTTTACAGTGGTTAAGCTTTACGAAAAGTAGGGCCAATCAAGAAAAGCAGCTGTAACATTAACTTTAGTTCCTAACCGTATTAAGTGATGTATATTTCAAATAGCTATGATAGCTAGCTATGTTATCAATGTGATTTAGCTGATAAGACATGCTTGGAATGCCTGATCCCAGTGCGAAAGGCTGCAGGGGGTTGGCGAGTAATGTCATCGCACAAAAACTAGTATACAGTTGAAGTGGTCACGTTATCCTAGCTAGCAAGCTAGTCCAACAAACGCTAGCTTGCTTAATGTTAGCCTGCTAGCATCATCACCGAGAAGTGTGTCAGCACCTTGGTTTGCAGTTCACGTAACGTTATTCGTCATTTCTTTTCAGATCTGCCCAGTAATCGACTGATATTTACAGGCATTCCGCAAGTAATCACCCAGTGATGCTGATGTGGCTATCTTTAACATCTTTAAGAAAAACGCCATGTTTACTGTTCTGTAGAAACTTTAAACAGCTTCCCTTCCCTTGCGCAGGTGCTAGGGGAAACTTGGTTGCTATGATACTGTAGACCAGGGATAGCGCGCGAAAGTGCTTACAATCTAAACACGTGCATGATGTATCAATTTGTTTGAGCATGTTCCCACCATCCAAATCCTGCAACTGCGAACTGCCCAGGTTGCGCGCAATGAGAAGTCGTCGGGAAACGTTTATTTTCTAACAGGCGTAATGCACACATGTGCGATCTCGTAGAGCTTGCTGATTGCACAATATTTTTATTAACGTGTGTAATGATGGTGAGAAATTAAATTTTATTTTATCAAATAGACATTGAAAAGCTCGTTGAGCCATTGTGTTTGGATCCAAATAAGAAAAAAGACAGCGTCGCAGAGTTCTCCTGTAGTTATAATCCTTCAAACCATGCCCTCAACTCCACAGAAAATATAACAAAAGATAGCCATTGCTCTTACCCAGACTCCTAACTGAAGGGCCTGGACTAAACCATTATCATAAGAATGCTGGTTGGGGTGGAGTGGGGGGTGAATATTCCTTCTACCCGAATCGCCACAGAATTTCAAGAATAAAACCTGTCCCTGTATTGCTTACGACACTCTTAGCCTTGCTTTACAGGTTTGTTTGAATCGCTGTGATGGTTGACACACAACTTGTGACAGTCTTTCAAACAGAAGCATCAGGCAGTAGGCCGATAGATAGATAGATAGATAGATGAATGATAGATAGATAGCTGGATACTTTATTGATCCCTAGAGGAAATTCAAGACCCTAGGGGAAATTCTGTATCCCAAGTGCAACATCAAGTGCACAGAAAAACTTGTCCATCATCAGCATACATTGCTCAGTTAATGTTAAAACAGTTGACACACAACAAGACACAGGGAGACAGGTAAAAAATGTATTTGTGTAACAGTTGAAATCCAAAACATTGTCAAACCCTGAAAATACACATATTTTATTTCATTATTGAAAATGCCATTGGCCAAAAGAGTAAAAAGCACATAGAGGACACTGTTCCACTGAGGTTTAGCCATTGTTTTGTTTTTTTTAAACTCCTTTTCAAATACGTTTAGTTTTATAGCATTTACATGACCATATAAAAATAAGGCCTTACAATGGGGAAAAAAAAAAAAACAGCTCATATGGCTAGATTAGACTGGGGAAACCCATATAAAGTATTCCCTAAACATCAGATAATTTAAAACAAACAAAAAGTATAACTGTATTTAGTGAAGACAGAATGTGTACAAGTTACACACCTGGACAAAAGGGCAGTATAAAATGTATTATCATTTAATACAATTAGTATACACAGTTATATGACATTTAACCTGATTTTTTTTATGGAGCTGGGGTTCTAAGGTGGTCAGAAGGTCTCTGTGAAACTGAAGCCATATCAGACAAGAGCAATTCATCAGTTTAAAATAAATGTAGCCTTTCACCTTGTTTGATTTTTTTTTTTATGCTTTGGGTAGATCAAACACCTACAGTATACAGAACTTTGGGGAAGGGGGGGGGGGCATTTGCATGATAAAAAGCACAGGAGTTTTTCAAAGAGATAAATTGATACAAAAAATATGAATGCTGATTAAAAAAATATATCACAGTGGACAAGCCACTGAATCATGGCCTGTATGTAAAGTGGTCATTTATTTACCAAATATACATTTTCTTCCAACATGCCCTTCTAGAGACAAACTATTAAAAGCCTGTCTATGTTATACATCTCTGAAATCGATGGCCTTCAACTGCAAATGAAGAGGGGACATTCTCAACGATAACAAACCAGATATAACGTGGTGAATAAAAGGTGCAGAAGGGACATCAAATAGTTTTTTTCTTTAGTTATTAGGTGGCACAAACCCAACCAGCAATATTAGAAATGGCAACAAAGCTTGTAGAGAATATATCTTGTTAACATTCAATTAACTTTCATTCAAAGAACCAAGTACACTTCACCCAAGTGGTGAATGGTTTAAATACACGTTAAAGGTACACTATGCAGGTTTAGGTATTTTTGGCGACTGTAGAGCTCCCTCTAGTCGTGATATATTTACTCTGCTGTTGTAAATAGCAAAATTCTCATGACTTAACCCCCTGTACAAAATGAAAATGCTTTTGTTGTGGAGGTGAAGGATTAACAACAGGCAACAACTATCTCCAAAGAGCTATATCTACTGACAAGGTAATGTTTCACGATTCTCATGAGATTTGTAGGGCCGCCGTTTGTGAAGTTGCATGGCTGGTTTTCTCAGTAGTGATTCACTATGTCAATGCTGTATAGCTTTGCTAGGTGAACAATTCACCTATTACAAGTTCATTAACCATCAAATTGGCTTCGTAAAGGTGAAAATCTTGCATAGTGTACCTTTAAGATGTCTTAACATACAAAGCGGCTTTGATGTTATCTGCTTCAAAAAGTCATACCTAACCATTTAAAATCACTTTCTAACTCATTTCTGGGCTTTGGTCTTTTTATGAGACAAAACAGTGTGCGTGGTGAGAGAAATAAGACTGCAGGGACTATGTTCAAATAATTTGTTACTGAAGAGGCTGGAACTGACCTCCAAGTGATAAGTGCCAATAGCTTTAGAGTAGAAGAAACCAATTGCGAAGAGCTTTCTATGGGGAAAGCAACTCCCTCAACTTCCACTACTTCCAACACCTGAGTCTCGGGTGGAAGCACTTCACACGGAGATCATAAAGGCTTGAACGCTGAGCTTTCAGCCACGGCGTACGGTGAGACTGGCTCTTGAGCAAGGCAGAAAGGTACTAGCCAACATGTCAATAGGTGAAATGCACACAGAACATTAATGTGGGGATATCAAACGAAAAGAACATTTGTCTTTCTATGTAATATATATATTTATGTTTTTGAAATATCTTTTTCTCTATAAATAAGAACAGACTTCATTTCTGGTAAATTACAAAGTGCAAAGGGGCAAATACTAAAGTTGACTATTAAGGAGATCATGCCGATCCAATCAATCCACACCAAGGAAATATATGACTATGGTTGGTTTACAGTGCAAATGCCTTAAACCAAATATGATTCATTATTACACATGCTTAAAAACAGCAGTATTATACTTGGATTTAATCCACAAGATAAAGCTGAGTGACACTGCAATGGGGCCTTTTTAAATGACAAATGTAAATGATGGATTGTTTAAAAAGAAACTTGCAAAATAAAGCAAGATAGATTTCTTTGGGGGTTATAATATTTGTGATACAAAGGGTGGGCTGGGAATTGGGATTGCTTTGTGTAGCTCTGCAAGATTAATAATAAATACAAAAAAATAATAGAAAGATATGTACACTTCCAACAATACAAACTCTATAATAATACTTTCAACTTTTAAAATTACATACAAATATACTTTTGCTCATATTTAGCCCTACTCTACTCAGTTAGAAAATTAATAAAGAAATGATAAATTATCATACAAAATCCAACACTTCCTTATGTTGTTTTCCATTTAGGCGCAAGTCCTGACATTGTGTGTTTTCTTGCAATGCTTGCAACAACACTAAAATACTTGAAGAAAAAAAAAACCTGAATTCATCCTATTTTTGTTTAAAAATAATCTTGCCAAACAGTGTCAGTAAAGAATTCCCTTGGTTGAAAGTTCCTGTTGTTCTCTCTGCCACCTGTTCTACCTTCCAGGTGGGAAGAGACTTAAGTGCACTTTAGATAGGCATGGTGGAGAGGCTTTTTCCATTCCAGAGCCTTTTTGTGTGTCGAGTGTGTGTGTGTCTGTACAAATACCCAAGTATGGGTGTACATACGCATGTGCAATATGGTACATGGTAGACAGGTTTCAGGCATGATGTGAGGTCCCTCACACTTGTCACAGCTCACGGAAGAAATCCAACGACGTGCAAGACACGCGGTGTCCCTCTTTTCCTATCATTTCTATTGTCCTGACATCTCCAGCAAAAGGCGAGATGATCGAACGGATTGCTATATTATAGCGGCAAGAACCAAAAAAACAAACAAAAAAGTTCAGCGGCAAGAGTGGTGTTGAAATAAACAAAGCCTGTCCGCTCTACTGACGGCAGTTGTTTTTTTCCTCGTAAGTTGTCTTAATCTGTACACACATGTGGAAGGGCATGCTCGCTATCATCCACGGTGACCCCAAAAAGCTGTGTAGCGTAGCGGTTGAAAGTGCAGTTAAACTGCAGGGAGAGCGTTTAGTACCAACGGGACACCTCTCTTTACTTTCATACCACCACCCCCCCCACACACACACACACACACACACACACACACAGGGTTCCACCACCAACAACAACCACAGCTCAGAGGTCTCTCCGATAGACAATGGGCACACAGCTAGATTTCACTGCTCTGGTCTATCAGTTACAATTCCAGTCAGCCCTGCAACACAGGCGGAGGAAGAAGGGCTTGGAGGATGTAGAGTTAACAGTCTGTTTGTGCTGAGCATCGGTCCCTTCTCCTTAGTTTGATAATCCATTAAGTCAGTGGTGCACCTTGGGCTGAAAAAGACAGAGAGGGAAATAAATGGGAGGGAGAATGATGAGATCAGCTAGACAGAAGGGAATAGTAAGGTGTAAGAATAGTGGAATAGTATAGTAAAGAATAGTAAGCTGTAATGGAATTTGGAGTAGTGTTATATACATAGTGATGGAAATATGTCCTTTTTGTTTGTTTCATGCGATTCTATACAGATACATGGAAACGATTATGATGATTATGCAAAATTATTCTCAAATAGTTCTGTGTGATCTGGCAATTACAATAGTGACAGGCCCAAATGCTCCTAGTAAAAGGGGCACAGTGGAGACGTACCTGCCGCAGGTGAGGGTTGTGTGGCGACTCGGGGAGAGGGGCCAGGAGGCTCAAGCTGCTCTTCCTGAAGATGCTGTCCAGCCCCGCTGTCTTGGTCACCTTCCCCGACTTCTCCCCCAAGCCAGAGCTCTTGCGCTTCCTGCCGTCCATCGCCATGGCGCTGAACGGTGTGGGGCCGTGCGTGGTGAGCGCGTGGTCGCCCTGGAGCGAGCTGCCCGCACCCACCTGCCCGCCACTTGCGTACCTTCCCGCGTCTTTGAGCCCCTGCCCAATCCGACTGGGGGACTTGCTCTTGATGCAGAGCGTGGCTGTGCCGTTGCTGATTATGGCAGGCCCTGAAGGGGGCGGTAGAGGAGAGGCAGGCGGGTGGTAGCCGTTTCCGTTCTTCCGGTGGGAGCTCCCCTCGGAGGGCTTGCGCCTCTTGGCGCCAGGCCCCTCGCTCTGAGCCCTGGGGGACTTGGCAGGTTTAGTCCGAGGCGGTTTGGCAAAGGAGGAAGAGGACGCTGGAGTCGGCGGGTCGGGGTCCCTGATGCAGAAGATTCCGCCTCCGTTGTGGGGGAAGGCTGTGGAGTACGAGACGACGGAGACCCCATCCAGAGACGGAGGGGCAGCAGGAGAGGCAAACAGGGGAGAGAAGAGCACACCCGAACTGGAGGAGGAAGAGTCTGAAGGGCTAGGGGAGTTACTTGCCAAACTCTCTGCTGCCAAGGGTACCTTCCTGCAAAAATAAGACCATAGCATCAGTTTGACATCAGATGGCCGGTCAACACTACACCACTAGATGAGTTTTGATTGTCTGGATTTACTAGTTTTGATATAATTATTATTATTATTATTTTTCTGTTGTTTGAAGTCTTTTGCTTACTTACTTCCACATCTGAGAATTCACATGCTTCTCCACCATGGAGTGCAACACCAGCCGGATCTTGTCCCAACGCCGATCGAAGACATAATGACCTCTCCCCATCAGCCTGCTGTTGAAGGCACAGCACTGCCCGAGGCAAATTGAGAGAGACAAGAGTGAATTTCTTCCTTGAATTTGTGATGTGGAAAAATGATGCTTGCACATGTTTGGCATGAAGCTCAATTCCACTGGGGAGTTTGAGAACTGACACACACGTGGATACAGTCTCCCCTCTGCGATGAGTCACTAGTCAGAACTGCCAGCTAAATGAGAAATGCCAACCACACCGAAGGCTACACAATCTGTTATGTTTGTAAGCTCATCATATTACCGTGTTACAAATACAATATATAAATAGGGATGATTGATGGGGACCCTAAAGATGTTTTTAAAACATAAAACAGCAGATTCAAACAAACAACTTTAGTCTGAGGGTGTGTGCGTGCGTGTGTGTGTGTGTGTTTTGGCTCTTACACTCATTGGGTGTGGATGGCGCGGAGAGTAATGGCAGGTTGGTTTCTCGGGGTCCTCGGACGCCTCCGTCTCGCCCTCGTCGCTGGACAGGCGACTTTCCGCAGCTGCCCTCTGCCAGCTGGGCGCAGGGTCAGGGGCGGGCACCGCAGAGGAGCTCAGCATCACCGCGCCCCCGCTGCCCACAGACCTGTCCGAGTTTCAAAAGAGACTGTGTAACTGGGACTCATCATCAGTGAAGGAAATTGCCTTGACTAGATACAAAGTTTCCTTAAAGGGAAACAGTGTGATGTATAAATAATGAGTCCAAAGATTATCAGTTGTCAAGGACGGCTCCCATTAGATCTCCACAAGATCAAGCATGCTTCATTATGAAACTACCACATACAACAAATCCAGCCAATGACAAATAATTAGTATGGGATGTTTGAAACATTACTGAGTATCTACCTGTGCATGTGTGTGTTAGCCAGGCGTAGCCGCAAAGTGGAAGTGGTTTTGTCATTGGGGCAGTGGGCCGGCCCGCTTGGCGTAGTGTCGTGCGATTGGTTGAGCTGGCTGCCAGTCTGACTCTCCCGTTTGTGCCCGCCATCCTTCTCCTTTGCTCGCCCTTTGTGCTCGGCCAGGAGGACGTCAAAGTCTTTCTTCCTCCCGGGTACAGCGCGGCGATGGGTCAGGGAGTGAGTCTGTCATGACACACACACACACACACACACACACACACACACACACACACACACACACGTTATCCAAAAGCACTAAGTTTGACCCGAATCATCACAGCATAATGAGGAATTAAGAGGACGGAACATAACCCAACAGAGGGAGTGTTGTGCTACACAGTTCCCTGGGAAATGATCACAAAAACACAGAGTAGAGAACACAGGACACAAGCTAAGCAGAATGAGATGGGCAGCTGCCAACCTTGCAAGTGAGAGACCGGGTGCAAGCCCTTTTGGTTTCTGGATCCAGGACTCCACAGTGCTTATTAGGATCAAAGATCCTCCCTTGAGAAAGAAAAAAAATGGAATTTAAAAAGGCATTAAAAAAATAGACCTGTTCATGTTTATTTATAGGCAAGGGTTGGCCTGTGGGTGAATCTCTGTCTGGTTTAACACGTCATTCTGAACAGCATATTGCTCCTGAAAAATCAGTTGAATGTAAGACTGCTAACTTGCTTCACCCTGTGTGAAATGATGATCTAGTCACTTTTGTCACTCAAAACCTGTCATACATTGCAATGCACTGCAGACTCCCCTGGACTGACTGATTCATTTCATATCAACTGGCTCTGACCCAGATGTCCTCTGTAATCTCGAATCGCTAATCTCTATAATCTAGTCAGGGATGTGTGCTGCTGCGATTGTTCCCGCGCTTGGAAGGAGCCGAGTCGAGCCTGCTCCTGGAAGCCAGTCTCGCGCTCCTCTCTTTCAGACTTTTCTCTTTTTTTTTCCCCTCTAGGAGGAGCAGAGGATTTTGGCAGACAGTGTGCGTGTGGAAAGTACACTCCCTAAATCAAGCCCTTGTAAGTGACACGGCGGAGGCGGCGTAACAAAAACGCCACATGGAAGAGGGTGGTGGGGCCCCCACATCGCCGCCGCGGCCTCCATCCTCTCATCTCGTCCAGTAGCTGCCTCCTCCTCTAAGGCCGGGGCTTGGGCCTGTGCAACAGGTGTACGTTTTTCCTCCCCGAATCCACTCAGCACGCCGCTGCAGGGCCTACCTTGCCAGCACCATTGCAACTGAAGTCTAGCTCAGCTTGGAAATCCCAGAGTAGGAATAAAAAGAAAGTGGACTGACTGACTGACTGACAGATCTCTGAGCAGGCCGATCAGGGAGCCGTTGGGGAGTGGTTTATATGACATGAACGAGGAAGCACTGCTGTCTGAAATTCAGCTACGGCTTCAGTCTAAAGGCTTAATGAAGAGGTCACAATTAGATGCTGATCATTAAATGCTATGTGGATAAAGTCTGAGAAAGCTGCACGGTAAAAGCTGTTGTCCCTACAGATTTCAGGGAGTATTATGTCCCAATGTCTCTACTTAGCCTTGCGATCCTAGTGTAAGTCTTTTTCAGCTCAGTTATTGCAATGAAAGTTCCACACATTGTCAGTATCATTTTGAGTGATGCTCATTAGACATCCCTCATCCAAAGTAAATC
This sequence comes from Alosa alosa, assembly GCF_017589495.1. Taxonomy (NCBI): domain Eukaryota; kingdom Metazoa; phylum Chordata; class Actinopteri; order Clupeiformes; family Clupeidae; genus Alosa; species Alosa alosa. Next base: position 27,697,791 of record NC_063205.1, on the reverse strand, counting down.
CCTTCACTGATGGTGTCCAGACCACACTGAACATAGTCAAAACCTGTGGTCTGGAAAGGCCTTTAGAGCATAGCAGATACATAATGCTAACGCAACACTCCTTGCATTGCAACATAATGGCAATCTGATGACAAGCTTTGACACAAACTGATACTTACATTTACATAACTAATTAATTAACAATTATTTTGCAGACGTTTCTATGCAAAGCAACCTACACGTCAATTGTATTACAAAGGCCATTCTGCAGAGCAACTTGGGGTTAAGTACCTTGTTCAAGGGCACAACGGTGGAAGGCGGGAATTGAACCCACAACTTTTCAGGCTACTACATGCTAGCCCAGCTCCTTAACCACTACGCTACCACCACCCCATCACTATTTCATCACCAGTCCTATGGCCACCCTTGTGATTTATTTGTAAATACAAACAGCAAAATGAACCGAATAAAACATTTACCTGACACTCTCTTGTGCCGGCTGCCTTTCGTCCCATTTTGGTGCTTCTTTTCCAAGGGAGAGGGCGGGGCACTGGGCCTCCTGTCCAATGAGGACAGGGAAGGCGAGGCGCTGGGCCTTCTGTCCAATGAGGACGGAGAGGGAGACGCACTAGGCCTCCTGTCCTGAGAGGCGGAGGGGGAGGGGGTGGGACGCTTGTCCAGCGGGGAGCGCGAGGGGCTGCGCCGAAGGCCGTCTTGCGCCGAAGGTGGCGTGACCGAGCGCGGCGTCGCCGGGCCCCGACCGTTCACAAACTTCTCCTGAGGCTTGTGGAAGGCTAGCGAGGAGGACTTGAGGGAGGCGGCCGGCGACTGAGAGGAGGAGGAGGAGGAGGAGGAGGAGGAGGAAGAGGAGTAGGGGAAAGAAGAGGTGCTGGGGGCTGAAGAGCCAGAGGAGACTTTGACGTGACTGCCCTCTGCCCGTCCAAAGCAGGGCATCTTCTCCAAACTCACCACTGGCATGGACACACTGCAGACACAAATAACCACACAGAACAACTCATTAGACCATGAGGAAAACATGTGTTAATATAAACATCTATATGTATTTGTGAAACCTTAAAAAGAATCCCAACATTCCTTTTGAGCTTGAGGTGTACGAAATCGGAATAAACCCGAGTGCATAATTTGAGTACTCCCAAAACCTATGTAACGCACTATGTAACAGCACTTAAGATACAAAATGTTCAAAGCCGCTAGAGGCAACAGAAGGCTTTTGTAATACTTCCTCGCCTTTCACTAATTCCCCTCTTCTGCATTTGTACTACATTTTCCACAGTAAAAAAAAAAAAAAAAAAAAATCACTTTGTAGAAAAGCGCAAGCTAAACAGCTGAGTGTATATGTAAATAAGGACGGGGAGTTGAGGGTACGCACCAGGCCTTGGCGCGGGCTCCTTTGGGGGGGTACACGGCGAGTGGGGCCTTGCTGAAGCGCGAGTGGGGGTAGTCGCGGGGCACACGGAAGGGCAGCGCCTCCACCCCACTGTGGCTCACTGACTCTTTGGGCTTCATGGGAACCAGAGGGGCCCTGGAGCCACCGGGAGAGCCGTGCCTCCTCTCTGCAAGGCACATGCAGGCACACAGAGAGAGAGAGAGAGAGAGAGAGAGAGAGAGAGAGAGAGAGAGAGAGAGAGAGAGAGAGAGAGAGAGAGAGAGAGAGAGAACCACACAAACCAGGACAAACCACCACAAGCGGAAAACATTCACACAGACAGACAAGCACAAAACCATTCACACGCACACGCGCGCACACACACACACACACACACACCAGTTAGCAGAAGTCAGGCGAAGGCAGTCATATCATCTTTCGACAGCTCTAGGACCCACAAGTAAACACACATGGGAAAATCTAGCCACATGCACGATCATGCAGTGGTGTGCTGAATTATTATGGCATGAACTAGTTTATTTTTTACATTGTCTTCACAATCAGGCTAAGTGTCTGCGCAGGCTGGATTACTGATAAATGATTAAGAGTCTTATGTTCTTTGAATGAGCCCCGCGACGAGTTACGAGGACTAATGTGTTGTTTTGGCTAAGCACTCTGGTATGGCTTTAATTTGTGGTATGCACAGAGACACACAGAGAGAGAGAGAGAGAGAGAGAGAGAGAGAGAGAGAGAGAGAGAGAGAGAGAGAGAGAGAGAGAGAGAGAGAGAGAGAGAGGCCACAGATAAATGTCTGCACTGTGACTGCTGGTGGTGACAGTAATGAGAGAGGGAGAGAGAGAGAGAGAGAAAAGGCACTTGAGAGAGAGGTGAGGAGGAGAGGAAAAACAGCCACTACACTTACGGTTTTTGCTATGCATGGCTTTGGGGAGGGGTTGGGGTGGGGAAGGCTGTCCTCTCTACTCACTGTGAAACTATTCCCCAGCTACCTGCAAGGGGCACATCATAAAGTCACACATGTACACAGACAACACGTACACAGACAACACACACACACACACACACAGTGTATTGATGAAGTGTAAATGTTTGTAATGTTTGTATACGTTTATTTGTTTACTTTTTTGTAATTATTATTATTATTCTTGTGAACGCTTTGGCAATGCATCATATGATTTGTCGTGCCAATAAAGCATGTTTGAATTGAATTGAATACACATAAGGACACACTACAGACAAGCTCAAAACAGACAGGGATGGTGGATATATCACTAGGAGTTCTCTAGGTTTTTTTTTTTTGCCGATTTGGCCACATAACACCAGATAATGTGTTTATTGAGAAATGCTTATGACGACACACACATGGGATATTCAGGGAGAGGGTGGGGAGGGGGTTTGGGGTTGCGAGACTGCCAGAAAATTCTTGCCCATTTTGTAGCCAAATAATAACAAATAATCTTAATCATAACGACTCTTGTTCTGGCAGCTACCTAAACACAGTTGGCCTTGGAAGCCCACTCGGACTGCCAGGAGGACGTTGGCCGGGGCCTCAAACACGGCGGGAAACTGTACGGGAAACCAGTGACTGCCTCATTGCCTTTCATTAGGTAGTGGACACAGGGAAAGGGCAGTGGGGTTGGGGCCAAGCGGGGGAAACAAACCTTTTTTTCCCCTCTCCCTACATCTTCTTCCAAAACCAAAACAAAATACAAAATGTAAGACCACTGGCTCCAGCCTGAGCTACAGAGGCCATCCAAACCCCCCCCCCAAACCGGACACAAGCAGCAGGTGTGTAAATAGACCAATCAGAGGACAAGAGCAGGTGGATTAGGACCGGCTCAAAGTCCACTCCGTACTCAAGTATGTGACGATCTTAACGTAACCCCCGCCCCACACCGACTCTCAGTCACAAGCAATTACAAACAGGCCGAGGCAAACGTTAACTAAGGAGTCCTAATGTGTTTCACAGCACACACACACACACACACACACACACACACACACACACACACACACACACACAGGCTTTGTTTCCTCCCTGACGCTTCTATTAGAACACAAACACTAAAGCTACAAGCCAGCTATACTGAGGGGTTCCTTTGACTTAAGAAGGGGAGAGAGGGGAGGCGACGGTGCCATGGGTGCCACCGTTAACGCTCGCTGGCATCGGCTCTGGGCAGGAAGCAGAGCCGCAGCGCGTCGCCACACGAGGGGGCAAAACAGCTCAGCTGGGTTTGTTTACATCCGCCTGGCATCAGTCAGCAGGAAGACACCCGCCAGCCAGGCCCAGGCGAGAGAGAGAGAGAGAGAGAGAGAGAGAGAGAGAGAGAGAGAGAGAGAGAGAGAGAGAGCATAGAAAAGAAAGCAAAACAACAAGAGCAAAAAAGTAGAAGAAGAAAAAAAAACAGTGACTATAGCTCAAGCTCTAAAGGGCATAGATCTAGCAATATAAAAAAAAAGGCCTTCCCTCGGAACTATGCACATAGTTCATCCGGAACAGCACTTACTCAGCCTGTGCCACAGGCATAAAAAAGGTTGCAGGAGGAGGGAAAAAAAGGAGTAAGTGGGAAACAAAAGGAGAAAAGAAAAAATGAGAGAGAGAGAGAGGAGAGAGAGAGTGTGTGTGTGTGTGTGTGTGTGTGTGTGTGTGTGTGTGTGAGTGAGACAGACAGAGAGAGAGAGAAAGAAAGAGAGAAAGAAAAGAACAGCCTGCTTCCCAACTGGCTTGGAGGCATTCTTCTCTCGGCTGCAGCGCTGGCGAGATGAATAGCCCGGAGTCATTGACCCCAGCGCTAAGCCCACACAGACACGCAGCTGCAGCATGGGGTGGCGCAAACCGCGCAGACAGGGCCGGTTGCACGACAGAGGGGGACGGCGGACCGCATGCGTGGACTGAGCAGGTGGCTCCACCTCGCTAGCCTCATCTCTCCTCCACCCCACAGCATAATGGCTAAACCGCCCTGCTACAGGCACAGCATTCGGACTCCAAAGGGGAGTGTGTGTGTGTCCCGCCCACGTGTGTGTGTGTGTGTGTGTGTGTGTGTGTGTGTGTGTGTGTGTGTGCCTGTCTTTTGCCCCCCTGCCAGCACACATGGCACACAAAAGAACCTGAGGCAGATGTGAAGGCGCTAGAGCAAAAACGAAAGTAAACACGCGGGCCTTCCTTGGCAGCTTGGAGGAGCTGATGCACTCACGCATCCTGCCAGGCGGTATGGCCACCACACACACACTCTCGCACGCACACACACATACACACACACCAACAAAAACATAACAGCCACTTCAGCACAAGAGCCAAAATGGACGCCGCCTGGGCTTCAGGCTGCAACAAAGGCAATGGTTGCAATCAAAAGCTCTGGGGCCACACAATCCATATTGAGTATGGATAGTCCTTCAAGGGCATCAAAATGCTTGAGGCTATAAGGTGTCGGTCTGTCTGTAGCACCTTACACTGATAAGTGCTGCTTGTTGTTTGGCTGATCCAGGGTGGTCTAACTAAAAACACACAAAACACACACCATCAACCCCTCTGGCCAGTATGGAGCTAGTGGCATTTATCTTGTCGGGGACAGCACATTATGACTAGATATCATGCTGTCGCTAGAGGCCTCAGCAAGTAGTGTCCCAGCAGGCTGGCTAGGGTTTCAATCGTGTGGCTGTAACATTCCTGAACCATCACTACTGTAAAAAAAACAGCACTGGTCAAGTGATTCAAAGGCCCGTGCTTGTCGAAGCCAGATTTTTGTATTGTTGGGACAATGCCGAGCTAAATGATCATCTGCTAATATAAAACAGAGAGATGTAACACTCACACCCCACAAAAAAAACAGATGAGAAAAAAGCAAACAACCAAATCACGATAAAAAATAAAAAAAAAATAAAAAAACAGTTCCACATCAATTACGAAACTCAATTCCAGGAGAGCCTACGCTAGTGACTCACCTTGTTCATCATCTAGCATAACACTGTGGGAAGCATGCTTACCGTTATGCGTCAGGAACCCCTGAGGTTTGATGACTTGTTCGCAGACATTGCATACGACGAGCAAGAATTCGTCATGAGTGGGAAACTGGCCAAACAAGTGCATATCTACAGGGAGGCAGACAACAACACCGTGAGCTGAGTTAGCAGGGTAAGCTGGAGAGGACAGGGAGGAACAACAGAACACTGCACTAAAAACTATTAGATTCATTCATTATTGCACCAAGCACTTTACTGGACATAGCACTTTATGGGGTTTTCTAGGGGGCATTTATGGGGAGCTAAATTAGGTACAAAGTAATGGGTTATTCATGGGGATGTAAATTGATATAAGGCAAATGGGTGAACAACTTCAAACTATATGCCTGTCTGTTTTTGCTCTAACAACAATTTGTTGTTATCCTGTAACAATGACAAATAAAAACTGAACTGAACTGAAAAACAACTATGAGGAAAAGCCCTTTTTAATGCCCTGCCTGTGCTTAGAAACCAAGCAGGCAAAAAGGCAAGGTAAACATTAACATATAGCCTATGATGCCGTGAATGATAGGCTTACGTTAAGAGATACCAATTTTCAGTTATGACTCTGCCTTTGCAGTATGCTACCAGTTTCCAGGGAGACTGCATAGATTCCTGACATTCTTCATTTCACTTCACAAGTCATAGGCCAAGTTATAAGTTATGTCAATGCTAAACTGTATCTAAGTACCATAGGCCACAGACTGACATCTTAATCAGTCGCACTGGGTGGTGGCAGGGTCCTATAGGCCCACCTCCTTGTTTACCAGAGTGGCTCCACCAATCACTGCAGCATTTCAGCAGATCCTAAACCTACCTAAATTCAACATTGCAAAACAAATTTTCACCACTGATGGGAATCACGATTCACACTGACTTACAAAACAACTGTGACTGCACTTTCAAAAAGCACTACAGCAATTTCCTCCATTTCTGCCAAGACAAATACAAATGAGAGTGAACAGCTTAATGCCGCAACAGCTTGCCAAATGGGGCTTTGTGCCAGGGCTGAACTACTAAAACAATCTTTCCTTTCGTGAATGAATGCATTTTAAACACTGTCTGGCCTGGTGAGTCGATTTTTCATTATTTGATGGCTTCATGATGAATCATCAATGAAAGAAGCTGACTGCAGACTGATAAAATCTATCCACGTCTCAATGGGAGGTGTTCCAGCGCGGCGTAATCAAAGACTAAGATTATCGTGATCTGTCAAGGTGTGAGTCAACAACAGACAACAGTTAAAATGCGATCATGACAGAGTACGAGTCACTTGATCTGGCGTCATCACCACACATTTCACATTCGCTTTTCACCTTCGCCACAATGGGTTAGGGTCAGCAGACGCCTGTTTCACAGAATTTTTACAGAATTTCCCCAGGCTCAAGATAATGGCAATGATTCAATGGAACACTGATCTGAAAATGAGGAAATTTCAGGTCAGTGGATCTTCCACACTCACGAGAATTAAAACCCCACCACAGGTGGTTGGAGATGTGTGCATGCAAACACACACCTACTGTATGCACCTGCCAAGTCCATAGCATCCCTTCAATGTCAAAACAATGGACAGTACATAGAGACAGCAGAACGATCAAGAGTGCAACTGAATAAGTGCTGCAGTTTTGACACTTAGCTGATTGAAATGCAATTAGAACCCAACTGCAATGCTGTCGATCCAAACTAATATAGTTGGCACCCAAAAAGTTTCAACAAGCAAGTACGACAATTGTTGGAATCACTTGCGTACTTAAACACACTTGCACACATGGATTGCATTAAATGTCAAAAGTACATTAGGCATAGCCTACTCTACGGATCTTACCTTCTCTGTTCAGTTTCATCACTTCCTTTCTGTTCAAAAAATGTTTCCCTTGATTTTCAGCAATGAGTGCGCCTGCACAAAACGAGAAATCTTATTTGCAAACAAACAACTGGTGGGATAAAAACGCTGTGTTTCAGCGGTAGCCCTTACCCAACATAGGCGTGCGGTTCACCATGCGCCCAAACAGTAAGTCAACACTATCAGCAGGGTGGCTTGCAAACGTGAAAATACAACTAGTAGTAGCTAGGTGGCTGTCTAAATCCAGCGAGGCACAAACGGCAAACACTAAACTTGTACACTTAGTGACATATGGCTCAAAGTACACTAAAATGAAAACCAATACATCGGTCGAGATAGAACTGTCACTTTGCACCAGCGACAGAATATTTTTGCTCATCTCGCTGGATGTTTGCATATGTTGTTTATTTCTGCTCAGAGAGATGCATGGAGGACACAGTCAGCTCAATCTCAATTGAAAAACGACTCTGTCGATAACAAGTGCAAAACATGAATTAAACAGTGAAAACAGAATCTCAGTGAGAACTTACTGTCGGTGTAAAGTGATTCAGCTGCGTCGGTAAAGATAGACCACGGTTTGCACAGGAACGTATCCAGACTTGGTAGTTGGCGATCCAATGTCGCCATTGCTCTTCCTTCTTGTTGCTTGCTTTTTCCTTTCCTTCGCAGCCAGCAAAACGAGACTGGCGAAGCGTCTGACGTCACATTCGACAAATTCCGTCTCTGCTCGTAGCATGGCGACAGAGAGGTGAAAGGTTGAAGGGGGGTGTGTGCCGAAGTTCAAAAGTTCAAGCTGTAAGTCTATGATTTTACGAAAGATTGTTAACAATCTTTGATTTTACTTCGTGTTTTATTAAATAGATTCATGATTTCGCTACGTAGCCTACAGTCTTGCCCTATGGAGATGACTCACTCCGAAAGGCCTAGCCTACCGTTAACCCTGATGATATTATGCATTAGGCCTATCGATACGTAACTTCGTGGCACCATGATTGCTTTCCTTGATGTAGCTTGTTAAAATGTGTGATTGTTATCAGATGAATCATGTACATGGTGTTAATTAGTGAGCCAAATGCATCTGTTTTTGTTTATTTCATGATGTGACGGTGTTTCAACAACATTTTAAACCGAGATGTGTAGCCTACAGCTGTTGGTGTGTGATGTTCTCTTTATGACCACTAGGTGTCACTGGCTATCAAGTAACTCCATCCGGCTCTGAGTAACTCCAGAGCACAGTGAGCAACTTTCAATCTGCTAGCACTAGGTTTCTGTGCTGATAGTACCCTATGTTCAAATACTCTATTTAAGGCCTACATAGCTAATTAAAGGCTTTGATATCAATATTCAAAGTAAACCATAGATGTCTGATGACATAAGAGACTCAAAATACAGAGGTCTTCCTTTTCGACTGCAATCACAACCCTCAAGGGTTTCGTTAAATAATGTAGCATTTGTTCCCCAGACAAAAACCAACAGTGAAGTCACAGGATGACCAAGAACACAAAAGCTGTATTATGTCAAAGGGACTTAAGGATTTATTTGGATAACATCTCCCAATGACAGACACTGTTTCAGGGAAAGGAGGAAGATCTTTATTGTTTTCCTTGGGGACGGTCTTTATTTAAAAATAACTGCATAAAATATAATAACTCTTGAAAGGATTTCTGTCAAGACAAAATAAAATAGCCCTATGCTAGGATCCATAGACACCCTGAACTGTGTCTCTAACAGCATATTATGTTCAATATTCAGCTTTGGACTTGGAATGAAACATCTTTGCATTGTCAAAAATTACTCCTTTCACACAACAAAACCAATCAATACCAAACAAAGTAAAAAAATGAACAAAAAACCTCATGATAAAGCTTGTAACATGCACATTTTGAGGTGTAAATTCTTCCTTCAGGCATTAACATTCAGCATATTCAAACATATGGTAAAATTAGTGCACAACACACAATACAAAAAAAAAAAAAAATCAACCGTCATAAGAGCTAATGCATACAAAATCAAGGACGTTTCTCATTCATTTGAAAAATAATAATTATAAAACAGTACCAGGCTTAAGGAGCCTCAGAGAGGGTCACAAACAAGAGGAAAGCTTTGGATCAGGCACATCTGTATATAAAGCTTCAGGGACATATCATGGAATAAGCAAGTGTACAAGAAATCAAATTTAAAGCAAAGCTGTTCTGGCTCTGTTTGCACCGATAAGTGCTTTGCTTAGGTAAATACACAAACACATTCTCAAAAAAAGAACACTTTTAGTGATTAAAGAGCAAAAGCAGGTAATACGTCCCGGTATATAGACTACTTCAGGGTGGCATCAGGCAGACAGCTAAAGTAGGGGTGAGCTGAAAAGGAAGAAAGAAAAGGACAAGAGAAAAACGAGAGGTTTCGCTTCTCTGGCAACAGCAGGAGAGGCCATGGCTGCTGGCCTGAGAGAGGGCCCTGTTTAGGGGTGGGTCCGCAGTTTAAATTGGGGCAGGGGCTGGGGCCGACCTGCGGCCTGAAGCTTGCTGTGCAGCAGCCTTTTGGGAGTGCCACTGTGTCTCCTTGTACACAAACCAAGCATTGCCAAGCCACACAATCACGTTCAGGAAGCCAAAAACCTGCAGCAAAAGTTATACAACAACCATTTCAAACATATCAATCGCCAGCAATTAAAGATATGCCATGGAAATTAAAATTTACGTTTCATGGATTTGCTCTGCTTCAAGTCACTGCAACTACCTTTAGACGTCTGAAAATTGTTTATAATATTTTCTAAATATACAACTCCTGTGGTGTTACTTTCACAGCAGCCATCAAAGGAGTGCAAATAATCAAATCTGCATTCCATCAAACTTCCATCGCGGAACGTCGGTACTTCCTGTTTGTTCATGACATAAAAGGCTTGAGGGTAAGGAGGGGGGGCAGACCCAACTTACCACGGAAATGTCCAGGCTGCGCATGTTGGCCATCTTGCTGACCTCACAGTGCACGTCTGGCATGGTACACAGACTCAGGGTGGACTTGATGCCTGCAGGGCCTGTGGCGTCTTTGACCACCTGCAGGCCCCTGGCCCAGGCTGAGGAGCACACCAGCCACAGGAAGGCGAAGGCGGCGGTCACCACAAAGTCCTGCAGAGGAGCGTGTGGGAAGATGGCAAGAGACAAAGAGAGAGAGAAAGAGAGAGAGAGAGAGGCAAAGGGGGCACGATGGAGAGAGAGGGGGAGAGAGAAAGAGTAAGAGAAAGAGAGAGGGGGGTGAAAATGCTTGCCAGTCATAGATCATCCACAGGAATCTGGGATTGCATAGTTGGTTGCACTCCAGACAGACAGATCCTTCACTTGTTGCACTCACCAGCATGGGCCCAAAGTTGGAGTCCTTGTAGACGTGCATGTAGCCCAGATAGACTAGAAGAGCCAACATGCAGTAAAGGAAGGCCATCACAGCGACTCCCACAAAGAACTCCACGGAGGATGCAGAGTCCCCCATCAAGTGGGTCTCTCCCACTGTGCGGTTGCATAGTGTGGTGTTGCCCTCCACAAGAACCTCCTGGTTTAACCTGTGGTTATACAGGACAGAAGAGAAGCCATTTAACATGGCAAATAAACTGCCATCAACTTGTGGCATTAGTAAACAAGCACACACCCAAAAGGTGATGAGCATCAACATGATTCAGTCAATTTTTCCATGGATCAATTAGCGAAAAGGGAAGGCACTCACCTGAAAGGATAAGAGAAAGCCGCTGTTAATGTCTGGTTTGCTCCTTCAGTGCAGTTCAGGGAGATGACTTTTCTGCCAGAATAGCCACCACAACTTCCAAAGGCAAAAACAGCTGTGAACTACGGAAAATATTGAGATTGATTTCAAAGTTAAACACTTCACGTTAATGATAGAGTGTGCAGTTGTGTGTATGAGTGCGTGTGCGTGCATGGGAAGTATTTTGGCTCCTGGCCTTCTTCTTCAGTGTGGGCTACCGGACTGTACCGGACCATTCTCTGTCCAAACTTGGATACAGCACTGAGAGAATCAATGAAAATATCCCTCCTCTAACAGAGCTGTGCAGCCTTAACTGTGCAGCATTTGGGAACTGGTCTATTCCCTGGCCCTGACTGGCCCGTTCCTCCTGCTGTGCACTCTATAGACTTTTCCCTCATTACAGCTCTGAGCCACTGTCCAGATGTTTAGGTTTACAACATTTCACATCCTGTTTTTGGTCCTCAGTCTTGACGTTGGTGTCGAAGTTTTATTAATTAACATAGGGGGTTCTAAAGCATGATTCATCTCAGGTCAGATGAGCATGAGTTGCACATTTGTATCCTTTCTCATGGGCGAGAACTCTGAGTCGGTAATTCAGTTTTCTTCCGCACAAAGTATGTCTTTGAGTGTGGATGATGCGAGTGAACTTAATTAACGCCTGCCTTATATCTCATCGTTTCAAGAATACAAAACACAGGCTACAAAGTAGGATTGTTTAAACGATGTTTAAAATGATTTTAACACGCAAACCTCTGAATAGTTTGCTGAATGGAATGTAAAATGGTTTTCGTCTAGTGGAAAGGAAAACAGTAGAGAACTGAATGGAAGGATTAACACAGGCTACACGTTAAACATTTACAAAATAGCTGAATTATTACGGCGAAATGAATATGTAACAAGCATGATCCCCTTGAAGAGCAAGACAGTCGACATAAAAAGGCTATTGAGTTAGGCTAATTCTTGAAGCATTACTCGAATCTAAGACTTCCAACTGAAATAAAATGATGAGATGGCAAAACAGAAAATTCAGACAAGGATTTTTGAAGAGCGAGCAATTTTCCCCAGTGAGTTTGCAACTTACCAACTAACGTTGTTAGTTCAAGCTTTAGCAGCCGAATGCATAATGTACAATTACTTTTCATCTAGGTAAAGGCCGTATCCTCGAACTATAGTTGAAATCCCTCTGCTTTAAAAGTAAAAAAGCGGATTACATAGACGGAATTCGGTGAGTTTGCTTAACTTACCCATTCCAGCACCCGTATGAAACCCAGCGGTTCCTTTAGTGGAGCGAAGTTAAGTCTAAATCCTGGCATCATTTGCAAAGGCGCCACAGAAATGTTCGAAAATCAAAACTAATTTGTAGAAAGGATGTTATAAGAAGTTATAGGAGCAATTTTCAAGTTTAAAAGAGTGACGTGGTTCTTTCGCCCTCTCCCTTGGTGAAGATGCGGCCCCTCCTACGCATAAAAAGTGTGCAGGACGAGGGCGCAAGAGATTTCCAGATACATTAACCGCAACTGGGCAGAGGTTTAATATCCAAGCGTGTGTTTTTGGCTTTGTCAGTCAGAGGTGTTCTGCGTGTAACAAAACAGTAAAAAAAATTAATGAGAACTGCCAATTTCTAACATTAATTTATCAAATGTTAGTGTTGGTCTGTCATCTCTTACACGTAAGCTATACCAGCATATCTAGCCTACATCACTAATTTAATGATTGCAAGGCAGTGGAGCAGTTAAAATGGATGAAGGCAACCGAAAAACAGGAAGTATTTGGCTTTTGAAGATGCCAGGAGGAACCCATCGAATTAAGGTAGAACCTTGAAAATCTGTCCTGCAATTGAGACTTCCTGTCTGGTTGTTGTGTAGCGCATGAGGTAAGAGGGTGTTCAGCACATCTATTAGCCTTTATAGCTTGTAGGCCTAGGCTACGTGCCTTTTTTTAGTTGCCTGCACCACACAGACAGCTCAGACTTGATAATCAGATCAAATGTTTCTCACAAATGTCTTGCCTCACAAGGAAGCAGTCCTGCAGGGGCGGTGCAAACCACTGGAATGCGTGTATGTTTCTGTGTGTGAGAGAGATAGAGTGTGTGTGTGAGAGAGAGAGAGAGACCATATGCTGTTTTTGGATTTATCAGACAGGTAAATTATTAATCTCAAGGTCATTGCAACCATATGCATTTCAACAATGGGTCAGCAATAACTAATGTAGCCTAACACAAAGTATATGAGGCATTACAGAGTACTAGTGTTTAAGGACAAAACTAGTCTGGGCAGGGATGGATTACTGCACGGGCCTACCGGGCCCAGGCCCAGGGGCTCAGGGGGCCCTGAAGCCCAAGCCATTGCATGGAATCATTGCCTCAATATCAACAAATCAGGATATAGGCTATGAATCTGATTGAATTTAGTATTGGCCATCCCCAAAATGCACCAGAAAACAGGAAATCACATCAAACGAATAAAAAAAATTCTGGGGGAGGACCCCCAAACCCCCCCTCCCACATATGCAACAATTAGTGGAGGGCCCTTAATACATCTGGGCCCAGGGGCCTGAAAGTTCATAATCCGCCCATGAGTCTGGGCTAGGAGTTATTAAAACTAACTGATTTCCAATGAATGTCGACTGATACATAACACCAAACCACACTACATGTGAACCAGGTGATGAAACGGAGAATGGTAATACCATGCGAGTGGCAGTCCCAATCAGTCGGGAGAAGAAAGTGAGGTCCTCTTTAGGAGTGCAGTTTATAGGAATCACAAAACAATGTATCTTTCTTATCATACTTACCTGGCAGGGGAGATACCATGATCAAGAAGGTGGTTCACCTTTGGCGAGGCTCTGCCATTGCACTTCGGCGGTAGCTGACCTGAACAAATTCCCCAAATGTGGGAATCTCGACTGCTTGAAGGGGATGTAGCTCAGTGGTAGAGCGCATGCTTTGCATGTATGAGGCCCTGGGTTCAATCCCCGGCATCTCCACTTTGGGGGCAGCCGTGGCCTACTGGATAGCACTTTGGACTTGTGACCGGAGGGTTGCCGGTTCGATCCCCGACCTGTAGGCACGGCTAAAGTGCCCTTGAGCACGGCACCTAACCCCTCACTGCTCCCCGAGCACCGCTGTTGTTGCAGGCAGTTTACTGTGCCGGGATTAGTGTGTGCTTCACCTCACTGTGTGTTCACTGTGTGCTGAGTGTGTTTCACTAATTCACGGATTGGGATAAATGCAGAGACCAAATTTCCCTCACAGGATCAAATGAGTATATATACTTATACTTATTCTTCTCATGTATACTTTTAACAGAAACCAGTTCCTAACCAAATTAACAGGCGTTATGGAATAAGAAACAGGTGAGTGAGGATAGTGTGGCAGAAGATGCAGTGAAGGTATAGGCAATTAACCGAACCCTAGCCAGATGAATTTCGCTCCGCCTAGCTCCACGCATCCATCTGGAACCGATCCATTGAAGTGTTGCTTCAGAAGGCTGGGCCTAATCAAAAAATGCTTGCATATGATTGAATAAGCCACTTGTCCGTCATCTATTGACGTGCTACTTCAACCACTCACATCGAAGCCAACCTGTGACGCTGATACCAGTCTCACAGTCGCTTCTACGCTATGTCACCTCTATGAAACTCCCGCCCTGCGTCCTGATTGGCTGTACCATAAAATCGGTTGCAGAAATCACTCTCAATGTGAGTGAAGCTAGGCGGAGCTAAGCGGAACGAAATTCATCTGGCTAGGGTCAGGTTAATAGGCAATGCCCATCCTGAATGGACGCCTCAAGGATGGAATTGCAGCAGATAGGGAGATCTTTGTTTATAAATGTTTTTTGGGCTTTTTCACATCATTATGATAGGATAGTGAAGACTGACAGGAAATGGGTCCTCCCGGGCACTTGGACCCGAATGGTAATGGTATAGGCGCTGTAGCCAGTTGCCCTTATAAGAGCAGAATAGATATGCAGTAAGAACAGTGTATGAACAACATGTACAGATATGTGCAGTGTAGTATCAGTAACATTATAAGAGTAAACATAATATAGATATATGCAGTGTATTTACAATAATATCATAAAAAAAACAGAATAAATATGGATATTCAGTATGAACTGTATAGACAGATATGTACAGTATGTACATATATGTGAAGTGTAACAGTAACATTATAGGAGTAGTAAAAAATAAGATCAGGATAAAAAGCAGTAGAATATGGCTATATATAAGTGTAATTACAGTATGTAATTTTTTTTATAAATAAATAGAATATATGGATGGGATAGGGTAGTGCAATTGTCTGGGGAGAGGGGGCTGTTGAGGAGCAGAATGTTGCCATGGTCGTGGACACCACAACAGGCACAGGCAAGGATGCAGTGGGGGGGGCTTAGTTGGTTTGGTTGTCACCAGGGTGCAGTGCTAGAGTTCAGTAGGGTGACAGCCGCAGGGAAGAAGCTTCCTCTGAACCTGCTGGTTCGGGAGAGACCTGCGACACCACCTGGATAACAGACTTTCATGATGCTGCTTGCCTTACGTAAGCATCGCCCGCCCTGGATGGCCTCAACATAAGGGAGTAAGGAAACGATGATGCGTTGGGCAGTTTTCACTACCCTCTGCAGTGCTTTCTGGGCGGGGGCAATGGTACAGCGGTAGAAGTTCACCAGGATCTGAGGAGATAGGTGGACCTTCTTTAGTCTTCTCAGAAAGAAGAGACGCTGGTGAGCCTTCTTGATCAGGGTAGAGGTGTTGAGGGTCCAAGAGAGGTCCTCATAGCTGTAAACACCCAGAAACTTGAAGCTGGTGACACGCTCCATCTCAGTCCCGTTGATGAGGATGGGGGTGTGTGTGCTAGCTTTTGACTTCCTGAAGTCCGCTATGAGCTCTTTGGTCTTATTAGTGTTGAGAGCCAGGTTGTTCTCGGTGCAACACGATGTTAGGTGCTGGACCTCCTCCCTGTAGGCTGGTCTCATCATTGTTGCTGATGAGACCAATCACCGTTGTGTCGTCTGCAAACTTGACAATGGTGTTAGAGCCATACAGGTGTACATATTTCTATTTAATTTATATTACTGTAAACCACCTTTTAGTGTCTACACTGCACTATATATCTTGTCCTGTCTATACTTTGTATACAATGATTGCACTTTTCTGCTTTTTTGTACTTCCGGTTACGTGAAATGCAAACTGCATTTCGATGTCTTTGTACTTGTACTTGACAATAAAGTTGAATCTAATCTAATCTAATCAGACTTGCCATTAAATGAGATCATTTCCCTTTTCTTGG
Source organism: Alosa alosa (assembly GCF_017589495.1). Taxonomy (NCBI): domain Eukaryota; kingdom Metazoa; phylum Chordata; class Actinopteri; order Clupeiformes; family Clupeidae; genus Alosa; species Alosa alosa. The sequence goes on along the minus strand of NC_063205.1, from coordinate 27,681,534 downwards.
ACTTCTTAATGACTTTCTCCCACTCCCATGCAGGGTGTGAGTTACCAAGTTTTCAACCTTGTCTTTGTTATTATTTGGCAAGTTTCATAACCCTTTTAACTTGTTTCTGCAGTTCCCTGAAGTAAGGTAACATGTCAAGATGTTTACACACATCTTATCTAGCTTTCAGATTTCAGGGAGGTTCTGGGTTGGCAGCAGGATGAAAGATTATTCCACCTGAACAATAAAAGGTTATAAAACCTGTGTAGGGAGAGGATACCAGCACAGGAAGGGAAGGAGTGGGAATACACAGGATGAAAGAGTTGGAAGGGTAGGAGGTAACAGAAGTGAATATCAGAAGGAACCACATCTGAACCACAGAATATTTTGAAATAAGATAAGGTTGTAGCCTGGCGAGCCAGACCCACATTAAAATGTAGGGTCTGGGCACTCACCGTTCGCAGTGCTCAGTCCGCGGGGCGGGGTAATCAGTTGTCTTTCAAATTCCCTCTGCACGCAATAGGATGCAATAGGATATTTGTTTTCAAGTAGCAGGGAATTCAAGCCAAACCGTTGCAACTCTGCCATCAATCATTATGTTAAGCCCACCAAACGACTCTATACACGATTTCAATGACCTGATTAAGTTTCGATTTCTGGAGCTCACAAGCCAACGGAGAGTTGCTAGACTAGCCCTGGCAGCAAATATAATTGGCTGCCGCTAGGGGCGCGTCTAGATTTCTAGGCTAATAAGGTTGTGCACTGCAAAGCAAAAGGAAAACTTTAAGACCTATTTCCAAACGTAGTAGGCTAAGGTAGACAACCTATACCTAATTTTCAAACCCAACCCCACAAACTGCATAAATAGCTCAAAATTATGTGTTTGTGTGAGTGCATAGGGACCATTTACAAAGTGCAACACCGAAAAGAGATGGGCAACTGCAGTGTTTTATCTGTAAATTACTTAGTCAATTGTGTTTTAACAAAGTTTGACCTCTGATTTATTGATCAAGGGGAATGTCTAATGTGTGAACTTCTCAGCTTTACCAAACGATCTGTTGCACTGCCTCTCCTAGTTTCTATAAATTAAAACAAGAAAACTAGAGAACAATTAAGTGAAACGAGAGCACAATAAAATGAGTGCTGGCTTTAGTAAAATGAGCACACATTCTCTTGATATACAAAAAAATCTTGCAATGACACCTCCTGGGCTCCATAAAAATCAGGTCTTAGTGGTTGTGTTAGATGAGTGGTTGTTAGAGGAAAAGAGATCCGCACACCAGATAGCTCCCATTCATTATTTTGTGCGGGGCCTTACGCTTCTACTTAACAGATGGTTCAGCCTACTTTAAGTACTGTATTGGGAACCCACAACAATATTAACTAGAAAATGTAATTTCGAGGAAATTACCAGTGCATGAAAATATAAACATACTGTATATTAACATAAAATGCAAAACAAACTTTTATTTGGAAACAGCTGGCAGGAGTCAGACACAGTTGAAATGTCTAAACAGTTAAATAGTTGAGTAGTTTAAATAGTTAAATTATTTAATAGTGAATTATTGTAGTGAGGACATTTTTTTTAAAACAGTTGTGGGCAGAGGACATAGGAACAGAATCTGTAGTCTTAATAAAGCCAGATTGTATGCTTAAAGCCTGAGACAGTTTAAAAGTTGAATTTAGATAGTGTAATGGATGTTGATAGACAGAAAGTTGAATGGATGTTGATAGGCAGATTGTTTAATGGATGTTGGTGGATAGTTTAATGGGTGGATGAGTGAATGGTTTGAAGAGGATGAATGGATAGAAAGTTGGATGGAATGTGCCTTATATCCTTGTAGAATGGAGAGACACAGAGAGAGTTGGCCTAGTTAAGCAGAAAGCAGTTGATACAGGTGCAATCAGTTTAACTGGCCCTTTCATGGGTCCTAGTAGTGAGCAGCTGGAAGTTGATACAGGTGCAAATCAAGTTAATTAGCCCATTGTGATGTCATCAGCCCATGTTAAGTCTATGGGGAAAAATAAGCTTGTTTTTTTTATTAATATCTCAAAAAAATAAAAGTTTACAAAAGTAAAATACATTCCCCACGTGTCCTTTTCAAGACCTACGTTACAAAGTTTGAACGAAGTTTCTACGTTAAACTGTTAAAGCTGAATTAGACGCAGAAATTTGGTGGGAAGAATAATAAGAAGAAGACTTCGGATAACAGAACAGTGCATTTTCATGCACTGTAATTAGCAGATACAAATACTGATGACTATCTTAATAAACACACCGAAACACAAATAGACAACAAAACAACATTTGTCACTACAATTGGTATGATATTGCTTTTTTATTTAAACTTCCACACTTATGTTCCTAGCACAATGTAACTTCAAAATGTGATTCAATTTACTATCAGATTGAATGCTAGTGCATTGGGAAATCTTTAATTGACTTAACAGCAGCTAGAAAAGGGAATGCATTCACCTTTTTCAATTTACCTTAAAAAACAGTTTGGTTAAACAGGGTGAATTTTCTTTTAATGTTGACAACACTGCAATCGTTATGTTATGTAAAATATCAGCGGAAGAGTCAGGAAAAGGGGAAAAAATAGGACAACCGACATATACATAAAAACAGCAACAAAATGATACTTAAAACATAAGCAATCAATCAATTTCCCATTCAAACTACACTGTACATACATACACACATACATTCACACACACATACACAAGCTAGAGGCTGACCACACAACACTAGTCACACTAGAACTTAAAAGGTAGGCAAACTCTGTTGGTATAAAATGGGCATTAAACAAAAATAATAACAATATATCTATTACCTTCTAACCAGCCAGCTCCCTTTCATAAACATACAACATGTTTTGAACAAGAGAGAAGGCATTTTGGCCACATTGTTGTAAGTATGGATATTTCAATGCAATAGCTCTGGCAAATATTCTTCTTCCGTCATAAAAAATAATGATTTCTGGAGTTTGAAACAATGATTATTACAAAATAGCAAAACAAGCCAGTCTAATATGTTTCCCATATTTAATGGCATGATCCATCTGTTTTCCAACTGATAGAAAAACATGGATGACAAGTAGTACTTGTACAAATCATAATAATAATAATAATAATAATAATAATAATAATAATAATAGAAGTAGTAGTAGTAGTAACAACAATAATAGAAAAGAAACAACCCAGGAGGCATTCAAGTTGCCATAGATACCGTTCTTTACACCATTACTCAGGAGAGTGCTGCAGCAATATTTGCATCTAATCGCATCGATGTGCATCTAACTCACTTGGCAACTTCAGATTATATTCATCCTGTGAGGGAAAGGAAAAAAAGCTATACGGTTCCTCGAAAAGGCCGTCAAAGTTGTCGTTTTTGCCGATTACAATGTAATCAGTCCATTTCTTTTGCATAAGGAACGGTGTTCCTTTGATACAAGTGTTTTAAAAAGATCTGCATACACAACATTCACATTCAAAAAAACACTAAATCGCTATGTTCCAGTCCTACAACCGAAAAAAAATCTGAAAACTCTCTTCAATATACACATATATCTACTTTCCCGCAAAGGTGTGTGATCATAGCGATGCTTGGTCAAATACACAGTTACATTACCGCATTTAAATGATTCGTATTCAATGATTTGTATATATACTTTTTTTTCCCGTCCATTCAGAAGACATCAAAGCTTAGCGGATTCTGGAAACTGAAAGACAGAACAGCTCTGTACACAGAACACAGGGTACAGTGTGTTGTTTGAAGGTTTGTTCATCCTCCCGTCTTCCTCTCTCGCACCTCTTCATTCACTCATTCACTCATTCTCTCTCTCTCTCTCTCTCTCTCTCCTTTCTTCTCCTCCTTCCTTCCTTCCTTCCTTCCTTCCTTCCTTCCTTCCCTCTTCCTGTCGCTGTCAGCTGTCCGGAGGCCCAGGGCTCGAAGTGGTGACAGGCTCCAATACTCTCGGCCCCTGTAGAGGAGGGTATGTGAGGGGTGGGGGGGAGGCCGAGGCTTTTTGGGAGAGTGAGGGTGGGGTAAAGGGGTGTGTGTGTGTGTGTGTGTGTGTGGGGTGGGGGGGGGGGGGGGGGGGGGGTGGTAAAGGGGGAGTTTGAGGTGGCAGAGTGCGACAGCTCAGTGAAGGAGCTCCTCGAGCTCACTCTCCTTCAGTTTGGCGTTTTCTCGGACGTCGTCGAAGGTGTACGTCTTCACAATCTTACCGTTCTGAAACACTGTGTGCAACAGATCCTATGGAATGGAAAGATGGCACTTTTTACTTGAGGGGAAAAAAACTCCTCTTTAAGAAGAACAGTTCAAACTTGAGGAGACATCAACATAAGTACTATACATACAGTTATATGTGCAGAATAATAGCAGTGCGTTTTAAAAAATGTAATAAAAGCTCAAAATCCTTAGAATAGCTGTTAATTCCATAATATCAGTGCATTGGGAACACTGCACATTCAATTTCAAATCAAAACATGACCAAAATTGATCAAGTTTGTGTTATACCTTTACACAAAGTGAAGAAAAAGGAACGTTAGGCTGTTCAAAAAAATAGCAGTGTTTGCATTTTTCTTTACAAACTCAAACATTTACTGTATGAACTGAAAAATGTCTCAAGTTCGTTGAATTCGGTGCATGTGGGTCATTGGACAAACTGTCTGCGGCCCCCATGCACTGAATTCAAGCCACAGTACACTGTGAAGACAGTAAAGCATTCTTATAAATTATGGCTTGTATATTTATGGTATTTGTTTATTTTCCTTATTCATCATTTATATTGTTTTGATATTATTGTTATTATTAAATTTTTCTTAATGTAGACTTACCAACTTTTTTAAACTGTTTACTGTTAATTTTAACTATTGTATTGTTTAAACTAAGTCGCTTTGGACAAAAGCGTCTGCTAAATTCAATAAACATAAACCCATAAATATAAACATACCACTCCAAATTCCTCAAGATCCCCTTTTCCTTCTTCCATAGTGACAAAGTCTCCACTCTGTGTCCTGTGTAAGGAAAGACGACCCTTCTTAGACCTCTTGTTAGGATCTGCTACAGGATCCTTAAACACGTTCACCTGAAGAAAAAAAAGTTAAAATTATTCAATGTTGAATTATTCAAAGTTGAAATCATAATGAAGACTACATTTTCCGTTTGCAACAGGTTTTGCGTATGTGTGTGAAAAACAAAAATGGTGACAATAGTGGGTAGAGGGGCAAGCTCCCCCCCCCCCCCCACACACACACCATTTCATCATCCCCCTTCCACACACCCCATTACTCCCTCCCCCACACACCCCATAAATTCCCCCCCCCACACACACCATACCCCCCAAGTACACACACACAGGAACACCCCTCCCCCACACCCAAGATTACCCTCCACATAGACATACCAACACCCCCCCCCCCCCCAACCATTTCATCTTCAACCCCCCACACACACACACAATTTCATCATCCCCCTCCCGCACACCCCATTACTTTTATTAATTCTTAAAAGTTAAGCTGATTCCTGAGCAACATAATTTCATTACTTATAATTGATTTCATGAGTACATGACAATAAACTACTTGAGCTTGAAGCTATAACCCCACACACCCCATCAATCCCCCCCAACACACACACCATGACAACATACACCACCCCCCCCCCCCCCCCCATCACACCATGACAACATACACCACCCCCCCAACTTGAACTTGAAGCTGTAACCCCAGTCTTACCCCCAGTCCATTGGTCACCACATAACTGCACTTGAAGGAGCAGTTGAGCAGGTCCCTGGTGAGCTTCTGCAGGAGAGCCCCTCCTGAGCCAAAGGCGATGTTCTCAATGCTCCACTTGTGCTCCACCATGCCTTCCACAATCTAGGGGAGGACACAGTTGGGACACAGAAATATGTATGATGAAATTTGCTATAGATTTTCAATGGGCAAGATTGGGTCACCAATCATGGCAAGTTCAACTGTTTAAAAGAGAATTAAGTGCACTATCCTATAATCCTTTTGTGTTTAATCAAAGGCAATCAATTTTAAATTGTACTGCTGTATGATAATCCAACACACTATCTATATAATAAGCATAAGACATCCTTTTTGCATAGAACTAGGGAAACTAGAAAGGTTTTACATATCAGTAAATGTTGATATGGTGCAAAACAGGTTAAAGTTTGAACACCAATTTTGTCTCACAATAACCCCCTTACATTATTACACATACATGAAAGGAATGTCCTCGTCCCTATGGCTGTGAATTAAAGGGTAACACTGGAGAACGTGCAGTTTACCCTTTGCCCCAGTAGGTGGTGGTAATGTACTAAAATGTTGGCCTGCTATAGGCTAGTTGCACGAGTCACTCTTGGTGAGCCCGTTTGTTTTTCCGATGGAGCCAGGCCAGGTGTGTGTAAACCTGCCACTATTTATAATGTAATTAGTGTCTACACGGGCCTGGTTGGTTGTTGCACCTACTAATAAAGGTGTATACGTAAAGACCAGCATATTCTGTACCTCCTGCAGTGTGTTGATGTCCACCCCATCTCCTTGAATGACCCTGATGTAGGGAGGAAGCAGTTTGTATCCCTTAGAGTTCTCCTTGGCAGGGAACTTCTTGCCCAAAATCTCCAGTACCTACAGAATGAGAGGCAGTGGCTGATAAGAGGCATCCCTCTTTGCTTTCATTCATCTCTACAGAACATTGCATAATGGAAAATGGAAAATGCGCATTTATATAGCGCTTTTACACTCCTCCGAGCACAATGCTTCACAATGTCATGCTTCATATTCACCCATTCACACACACACACTCACAAACTCACACACCAATGGCGTAGGTTGGCATGGAAAGTACCAACTTGCACATCAGGAGCACTTTTGGGGTTAAATGTCTTACTCAAGGACACTTCGACAGGGTCAGGAGGAGTTGGGCTCAAACCAGGCAACCTTCCGGTTGCTGGACGACTCCTCTACCTCCTGAGCCGCTGCCGCCCAAGATCTCTGTGTCCTCGGCACGCCCCCAACCGGGCTGCCATGATGGGCCATACCTTCAGCACGGTGTCCAGTGGGTTCCCCGAGTCCGGCCGCACGACCAGCGGAGCATCAGCACTCCGCTTCTCAATCAGGTGCCGGAGGTCCTCGCCCCAGATCTTCTCGCAGGCATTGTAGATGTCGTAGCTGTCGCTGACGATGGACACGGGCACGGAGGGGAACTGTTTGATGATGTGCTCGAAGGCGTCTTTCTCGTGATCCTTTCCCCAGGCGGTGATGGTGCTGCGGATGCAATTTCGAGTGCAAAGAAAAGTGAGACATCGTTCAAAAAAAAGTCGGCGAACCAGAACAGACTAAATGTGCAGGAGATTCGCCACTAGAGGGAGGGACAGCACCTCAGAATGAAGCGATAACAGACCATCCTCTTAGAGAAGAAAAAAAACGTAATACTCTCTCAAACAGACAAAAGTAAACAAACTTAGTAATGCTACTACTTGGAACAAGGAAGGCATCTCTTAAACAAACACTAATCAGTCCACCCAATCCACAGGAATGGCGTGCGGTGTTACGTAATGGGGCCAGTGACAGCTTTGGCTGAACATCCATAATGCACTGGACTCGATGAAGGGTGCACTCATGCTGCAGTAACTGTTGTCAATGCAGAGATTGGTTTTGTGTGCAGATTTGGGGCCTCAGAGTGGAGTCAGAGATAGCATCACAAAGACCACATCCATGGTATATACTGGTACCTACTTAACTTATGTAAGTGGACACTTCAACACTAGAACTGTCACAACGGTCATTTTGACCGTTTGATAAGTTGTATGTACAATGACTTTGTTTAAGAAAAAACAAGACTTAAAAAAAAAGATGGCTGCTTATGGCAGTTCTATTATGAAATTGTGGAACCTTTCTAGGGTTAAGTCAACAGCCACCTAGTGCAGTAAACTGAACTTCAGTTTCGCATTCTATATGCACCAGCAAGACGAGGTCAGTTTCGCATTCTATATGCACCAGCAAGACGAGGTCAGGAATGAGGTCACATAGATATCACATGTTGTGGATCGTTACAACCAACCATATCAGACTGGCCATGATGGTACAAACCCTTTTTCATAGCAGTTTCTCATTTTACAAACGCATTAATTTTTCTCATAATTTAAAGATAAAGGAGATTGCCCTTCTGTTTTTCTGTTGTTGTCACAAATGGTCTGATGCCTTTTACATATGAAGCTGTAAGACAGCAATTATGCCCATCACAGAGACTAACAACTGATTACAGACTGGGTCCAGGGTTCCTACACATGTTCCATTTCAAAATTCCATACTTTTTCTATAAAGTACTATACTCAAATTTCAAAATTTCTGTATTCTCAACATTGCGGCCACTTCTGGTTTGGGATAACTCGGTAAAAACTTGGTAATTTTTCTATGAGCCGGCTGGCAGTTTGTACTGGCACTCACTCATTCCAGCTGCCCTTAACTTCAGACTGTAACACTTTTACCATTCTATCCAGCGCATCATAGTTTTCAATTAATAAACACAACTACAAGGTTTTGTTTTCACAGAGACTGTGCTTTATGTCAAAAGGAAATGTTGTTACCGCAATGTCGAGAATTTGACCTCAAAGAAAAAAAAAAAAAAAAAAAAGAAAGTAGGGGCCCTAACTTAAATTAAGTCTAAAGTTGAAAATTAGTCGATCAGTTGAACGCTCCCACATGATACAATAGCTTTAGTTCATGCATTAGACATGTTAGCCATTGACTCAGAGACATATTTCCAGCAATGGGAAAGTGCAAAGTCAATGTTTATTATTTAAATAAATGATTTTAAAGTTATGTTAATGTAACATAATATGCTACTATGTTACAGAAGCCTGTGACAAGATATGGGCGCCATAAGACACATTTTGCCATTTTAGATCAATAGCTAACCAGGCTTTATTATTTATTATTAACTTGTTAGCCCTCTGAAAACTCATACGTGGATCATTTTCGTTGAGGAAGCGCTGTGTTGGAAGGTCCAGTCACATTTTTAGTTCTACGTAGACACAGCATAGCCTACATATGATAGAGACTAGTTCATTGCTGGCAGGGGCCTTAGAAATCACCTGTAATCAACTGTTTATCAGATAATGCAGTATCCATGTCTTGGTAACTTTTACACAAGTGCACAATGGTGCAGGGCACTTGCATAGACTAGGGATTCTCAATTTGGTTTTGGAGCCAGAGTCTCCTTGTGGGAGAGACATTTTTCTGAGGACCCCCATATAATCGTATATTGACGATGTGGACTGACAGTTATGCTACACAACAATAGGAATGGATCATTGTGACCTGAGTTAAGTGATTAGTGCTGTAGATGCAATAGTCTGGTAACACAAATATTTCTCCATCTTCATGTTTTTTCCATACTTATCTAGAACTGGAAATTCCTTAAGTCAAATTCCAAACTTTTAGGAACCCTGTGGGTCTTTGGCATGACTTTTAGAGGCTCGCAGGTAACACGATTAGACCATCAGTCAACAATTCCCACACAAGGGAGATGCTAACTTCATGTATGGCTTACACAAATTTCTAATGTGTTTCGTAGTCTGAGATTTTTTTCGATTGAGAGTCTGTAGACCTTATTTAAAAAACAAAACAAAAAAACACTAAGTTACGGGCTATGTAGCCTGGATGGACTTGCAAACATGCACATATACAGCATCTAATGACAATTGTGGCTATGTAGCTTTATTAGAGGATAATGCTAATGCCAGATAGATAATTTGAAGACTTTAGAGACTGTGCCAATATTTTGTTCCATGATTATGAGTGGCCTATCAAATGTTTCAGATTTCCAAAAGCCATCCTAGAAATCAGTGCTGAATGGGTTTGAATACTGTAGTTCATTCTAAAGTTACAGGGTGCACGACGGAGGGTCTGTTGGGACACGATTAATTTTATATCAGATTTTGTTTTTCTTTTTTTATCTACATCTGCAATTATATTGATGGTTCAATAGACTATCAGAACACTGTGATGCAAACCTCCTTACAAACTTCCAGACTGACCGAAACCTTTTTTTTTTAGCCATTTAATTCCAAATGACACAGAGGTAAAATTTGTTATTTAGCCATTTCATTGGATATGAGCACTTCAACCTCGCATTCGCAGGACATTTTGCAACGTTTGTACATTTGCTGCTCTTAATGAAATTTTGGACTGGGTCTGAATTACGAGTTGGATAAAATGAGGGTAATTGAGAAGGAGGGAGGGTGGAGTGTTGTGCTTGTATGTGTGTTCAATTTCACTTTGATTGGGATGTACAACGACAAGTTGTGTGGAATACTGTGTGCGCAGTTTCATACACCTGAACCTTTTCAGTGCATACACAGCTTTCCAGTTTTACATGTACGAAACGTTTTAGAATAAAATTCAAGTCTTTGCACATGAGCCCCTATACATTTTGAAAACATCTGATCCAATAAGCAACCTTTTCTAGCTAAGCTGAATCATTTTAAACTTTGTAAACTTTTTGTAAACTTTGTTATGATCTGTAGACATTTCAGAGTCTTTTAACAAGTTAGAAATGTCTCTACCGTAAAGATCTGTGTTTGTATCTGTGAGGATTGGTCAACAAAACCTTGTTCCAGTTATGGAAGTCCTAATAGTGATGTAATAGCAGACAGCAGGGCGAGCTGAACTATAGCAGACTTCCATGCTTGTTTGCCCTTTAAATGTTAAGAAGCGAGATTAACGTCTGGCAAAGTCAGAATAGCCTTCCTCTTCTATATTACCTAGCTTAGTCACTGGGTCAATGTTAAACATAAATGAGACATGACTTCATTTGCTGTGCATTTGGAGGCTGCTGCTGCAGAGGTCCCTGAGGCGACTACCACCCACCTGTGTTCCGCAGCTGGCACAGAGAACCCAGGCACAGGGTCCTTGGTTCCATAGAACTTCTTGATCACACCAATTCCGGCCACCGTGTCTGTTCCTTTGAAGTTTACCAAGTGTGCTGAGGCACCAATCCCAGCCGTCTGAGGGAATGAGGGAAGTACGCAAGACCAAGGCAATGTTAATGTGTAATTAAAGATTTGTTGATAATGAATTGATGATTAATCAACTAATTATTGATCATTTTTTGATTACTGTCTAATGAAGTCTTGCTTACCTCTTGTGAAGACACGCCTCTGTAGCCGAAGTCATGGAGTTTGTATTCCAGACCCTCCAGATTCCCAGATGTTTCCATCAGGTACTTGGCCAAAATCTTTTTTTGTTCCCGCGAGTTGGTTGCCACAGTGATGGGGTACCAGATCTGGACAAGGATGGTCTGCAAGTGGGGAGAAATATTGTGCAGAAGGGGATAATAGAACTGGTAAGTTTGTGTTGATGAAACACTGGGCTCTTCACCACGCCCCCCATCTCCCACCAACACACCCCACCCTCTTCTCATTCCAAGTTTGATTTCCCAATATGTGGACAAAGCCTGTTGTCTCCAAGTGAAGTCAGCTGGAACTTAAATTTAAAGCTGACTTCCAGCACCCCTTTATCCTCCTGGGGATTCCAGTGAGCTTGGGTCAGGGCGGCTGTGTCAACAGGGGCAAAGGGAGGGTTGCTGGGTGGGCGGGAACACCGCATTCCCTTGCTGGGTCGGAGGACCTGTCGCAAGGCAGGTCGGTGGATGTGCAAAACCTTTTGTTCAGCGTCAGCCAGCAAAATGGAAATATTATGATACAGCAAAAAAAATGAACAAACACACACACACACACAGGGCCTCAATGACAAAACTTGTCCAGGTGCCACTCTACGACAATCATCAAAAACTGCTCGCCGCCACATTCCTGAAATGACCAGAATTTCTCGTGCCAGCGCAAACAGAAATGAGCTTCCGTTCCCACTATGGAAGCTGTTCATAGTTGCTCAATGTTGGCAACCGTTTACTGCTGAAGCACAACTGTATGGGAGCCAAAGAATGGTACAATGGTGAGATGTATCGGAAAGCAGTTTGCTTGCCAGCCTTTTTGACCACCCTGCAGTGGGAGATTAGAGAATTAGCTTAAAGCACATTGTCACACAGGCCTGTGTCATCTACAGTATGGAAGGAGAAACTCTACACGCAGTATTTTCAGAGCAATTAGCCCATTTCACAAGATATTGCCACCGTTTATTATACGGCTCTTCACAATGCAAGTAGAATGCTCCATTGACTTGAATAGGATTTCCCAAAGTTCTACCGGTCATTATTTTCGTCTAAGGACCTCTAAATAATGACCGCTGTCAATGGCAACTGATTTTCATTCAAAAGTGAAGGTAAACCACCAACTTCCGCTGGAATTTCAAAGCTATCACTACCTTGCCGTCAGTCTACTGTCAACAAAGAGATTGATTAAAAATGCAGCATCAATTTTGCCGAGGTTTAGGTTAGAAAATGTCATAGTCGTAGAAAGCCACTTGCACAACAGCACAATCCACAGGAAGGACAGGAAAAGGAAGACGTTTTACCTGATCCTGATACCTGCCAAGGTATCAATAACCTCAACGAGGCCGGACACTTGTGAAATAGGCTTATTAAGGCAACATTCAAACTATAAGAAATCGTGTTAATATCAAAACGTATGGGTAGGGTATGTCTCAATGATCTCAGTCTATAGCTCAAATGGGCTATAATGGGCTCACTACAACTATTTGTGATCGTCAGTATAATCCAACAGGCGACAGATCGACCCAGCAGGCCTTGAATTTAAAGGGGCACAGGGATTAGTAGAATACTAAATTTGGTAAACTCTCTGTGCCAGTGGCTCATTCCTCCAGTGGTGAGATTTGGCCCCACCCATGGCATTGATTTCCATCTGTTTTGCATCTATGGAGGTGAAGCGAAAATACTCCAACACTTTTAAAACCAATGTGTTGAAAACAGCACAACAACACATTTCTGTGTCCAGATAGGGATAACACAGTTTGTGTTGTTTCCTTTTTTTATTTGTTACACAAAATGTGTTGAAAATTACCAACTTGCATTGAAATACAACACAACTTGCGTTGTTTTTTAAACACATCTCTGTGTCCAGATAGGGACAACACATTCGTTTTAAGAGTGAAGGACCTGGATAGGAGACCTCCACAGAGATGTAAGTGCCTTTAAACAAGGTGTTACGGGTCACACTTACAACATAAAACATTTCCTTTCCTTCTATCAGAGATATATTCTTTAGGAAATGTGGACATTCACTCTTTCACACTTTCTTTCACGGCAAAATTCACAGCTATTTTGTGATAGCTAGTATGGTCGTACAAAACACCGACTCACCAAGCTGCTCAAGCTTCAAGGTCTAACAAATGACTTGCATTTAAAGAGAAACAGAGGTTGGCAAAAGACTAAACTTTATTAACTCCACGTCTGCCAGCACCGAGGTTGATTTCTGAGATTAAGCAATGGCCATGACCCCACCCATGGTACTGATTTCCATCTGTTTTGCATCTAGTTAGCTGAAGCCGAAATACATCCAGATCCACATAGGATGGAGTTCAATGAAGCTGAAGCCTTTGGCCAATCTATTGCCCCAGAGCAGTTATGAAAAGAGTTGGAGCAAAAAGTTGGAGCGATAGCTTTGTTGTCTTCTTGTTTTACTGAGCAGGACATGCTCACCTTCCACCCAGAGAATCAAGCACTCCTGACCCACATAAGTAGTGATGTGTGTGTCCATACAGAAAGCACAGGAGGTTATTTAATACAAAGTGTTACATAAATGGTGCCCTTCATTCTTCGGTCACAGTACTTTTTCTTTTTAAGACATCAAATCCAGAAGTGGCTCTTTAGTAACACTGTTGTACTTTGGTATATTGTTGGTCTGCCAACTGTGAAGGACAATATATAGGCTACAACATAAAAGGTAACATTGTTATTTTTATTGATTAATAACAGGTCCACAAACAACAGTGAGCATTTCTGATACCATATTGTATACTCCAAAATTGACAATCTAAAATGAAAGCTTTTTATGAGGAATGATTAAACCTAAGCACTCACTACCCTTAAAAATCCCTCAAGTTGCTTCCTTCCACAAACGTTGCCCTCCCCAAAACTATAACATGCCTCCCTTTGGTTGCTATGGAGTTACAGTACATGTTCAAAAATCCTGAATCCAAGAGTTCCCTGTGTGGTAGGCTACTCTGCTAACACAACCTTGACATATTTGCAGTATTACGATAAGATCCAATGTGAAAACACACATGATTAGGCCAATGTTTCCTCATCACATAATAAGACAAGGGTAAATGACCACTGTTACAATGTGCTAGACCTTGATTAAATTTGCCGCACCCATGACTAGGTGACTAGGTTAAACAATCACACATTTATAGATAATAGAAATGCATGATCTATACATGTGCTATGAGAATCACGGCTTGTGTTCAATCTGACCAGATGGACAGCCCTACAAGCACTCTCTCTTCCCCCCCTCTGTCTCCCTCTCTCACCCTCCCTCAGTGTTTCCAGCGGATACTTCAGACCTCTCTGCCTCACTGGTGCAGATGGCAGTCACACGCTCCAAAACTGGCGGCCAATTACAATATAATGTGCCCTCGTGACTCAAATCAGCAACTCCTCACATTCCCAGTGAGCCAAAATGGCCTCTGACACTCACTCCCCCCCACATGCAGTTTCATTCCCAGTGAGCCAAAATGGCTGCTGACACTCACTCCCCCCAACATGCAGTTTCATTCCACAGAAGCAACCTCCCACCTGTCACAGGACCAACACTGTCATTCATTCATTAGAGCCACAAACAACAAAGGAGGCCAAGAGGGGAACCTGCCATTCATCACGTTTCTTTCAAGGGCAGAATGGCGGAAGCCAAGGGCCCATGATGACGCAGTGTGTTTCATGTTCCAAGGGCAGATGAGCGTGTGCTATATTTACCAGCTGTGCCAGACTACACATGTGTGTGTGTGTGTGTGTGTCTGCCTCTCACTCTAGAGGCCTTTAGAAGCGGAACGAAACAGCGTCGTGTCACAGGTCGGAGGGAGGCAAAACAAATCTGCACAGTCATTCTGATCTGGGAGTATAAGGTGGGGCAGGACAGGACTGAAACCACAACAAACACACAAGGACACAATTGTCTGGGATGGAGTCTGCATTTAGCTTTGTGCATGCAGCACAATCATGGTGACTGAGACACGTTTTTTTTTTTATTGCTTCATAGTACACTGACACCAAGAACTGCAGCTAAGGCAAACTTTGGAAGTCTACATTAAAAGAAAGGAGAGGCAGAGGAAAGGTACCTGGAGTAATTTGTTTTTGTTGTATTTTGTTTTAATACCAGTTATTCTCTTCTTTATAGTCTGGTGTTTATGTGTTTATACATGTGTGTGCAAGTTACTGGCTGTGTCCAATAATATTCATTATTATGACACATAATTAAATGCTGAGAGTGTTGCCAATGATGTAAACTCTCTTGGATAGACTATAAACAGCATTCACAGAGTCAGCTATCACTAGTAATTTAATGACATCATATCTGAATTATATTTATTATGTAAGGTTAAGCAACATAAATATACAGCATCTCTGAAGCCCTTCACATAGCAGGACACAAATAGATGAGAGGATATAAACATTACAAAAATAAACTCGGGGGCAATAATTGGCTGCGTGGAGTGCATCAATGGCATTTTAACATTTCTCAGAAATGATGGGTGACGCAACAACAAAAGTTATTCTGTCTGAGGGAAGTTAGACTTTACTGCTCTCCTACTCACCTCTACCCAGTTGGTTAGCCAGTAGCATTCTGGATCTGTGCTTTCCACAGTGAAGAGGACATTCCCACGCGGAATTACACTGCCCTCTGGCACAGCTTTGATCTCGATGGGCAGGTGGCCATTGTACTTCTGCAACCAAATTCAACAATGGGTTGGTTAGCAACACCTTGGTGCTAATATAAAATTACAACAATGATAAAGCCATATACACAAAAAAAGTAACTCAAACTAAAGAAATTGCAAATTATATGAAAAGTCTGGCTCAATTTTTTAAATGTTCTTTCTTATTTTCCACAATACTATCTGTCCAGGAAAACAACATGGATTGAAGCTACTGCAAACTCAATATGGCAACAAATTCAATATAAGACTAATCAAATTGGATGTGGCTCGATCAGCACTTACACAAAAGTGCTGCATGGCGTTTAGTGTTTCAGCTATATCTGAACCCTTTGTCTGTCCAGCTTTTGCCTTTTGCAACCTTGATTGCACCCTGATATGTACATAGGAAACCTGATCGAGTTCCTGTGTGTTGTTTGTGGGGACAGTAATGGGAAGTGGGGGGTTGGGGGTGGGTTGCATCACCACTCCTCCACTAAGAGAAACTGTACCTCTAAGATATAGTTCCAGCCTTTCTCATTGAACACGTCATCCTGAAAGTGTTCCCTGTAGACCTCCTTGGCTTCCTGGATCTTCGCTGGGGTGACCACCTTCCCTGGGAACACAAAGGTGGTGGGAAAGTGAGTGTGTGGAGGAACAAGAGCTGAAACCGAGACAGAGTGACAGAGAAAGGCCTTGCCCAACCCCATGAGAGGAAATGCACTTGGGGACAACAAAAACAGCATGGGAAAAGCAGAACCTGAATAGACACGAGCGCAAAGGACAGAGAGGAAAAAGGAGAGGCTGAATAAAAAAAGGAGAGCAAGAGAGAGAGAGGGAGAGAGAGAAAGAGTCTGAAAAGAGAGGTAGAAAAGAAGACAAAGGTATTTCCACAGATATGACACAGTGGAAGTGACACAGACAGTATGCAAAGGAATACCACACGACGAGCCGTCCCCTTGTGTGTTATTACATTAAGGCAACTCTCTCGCGGACGCACAGTGCAGGGCTTTGTCCCCACCGGGACCAGGGCACAAAAAAATCCCTGCTGCCTGTCTTAAAGGCACAGCAGTCTCACCTCCAGTCCAAACCCTATGGTGGCTGGGCCAGCCAAGGGAGGGCCCTGTGTCAGAAGGCACCATACCACTAGCAACTCCCTGAAGCTCTATGGCTGTAAACCAGAGCATCAAGAGCATCTTCTGCGGCTTTGCTCCCTGGCAAATGCCTTCTCTGCGTAGCTGGCCTTTGCAGATGTTTCTTTTGTCTCTCAAAGCGTCCCGGTAGGACACTTTTAGCAAGCCCCTTCCCCAAGCGTGAAATCCCGTTTGAAATGGGGAAAGGTGAAAGGGAGGAGGGGAGAAGGCTAATAAAAAACGATGAGGGGTGAGGGGTGGAGAACCGATGGGTCTAAGGTGTTCCGAGGAGGAGCAGGACAGGAGAAGTGAAGAGGTCTCCTGTTCTTCATCTGCCCATGTGGAGGCCTCTGTGCCTTTAAGATGGAGTTTTTCATTGCTGTTTGACACTTGGCTTTCATCACATGACATTCATTTGACTTCTGGCAGGGCCCGACTCCGAGTCACTGTTTTTCTGGTTCTCTGGCCTAGCATAGATTTAAATCCACTGAATAGAGGCTTACTGTAGGGGCAATTTGGGCAAGATGGACAAAAGTGCTGATTTCAGGACAATGTGATTTCTCCCGTTTCACACTGTACGTACCTTTTAAGTATTTGTGGAGGATGTACTGCAAACCGTAGAAAACCGTCTTCTCATATTTGACTTTTCGGGTCTTTGTGGGGTCAGTCTTCTTCTCACGACACTCAAAGTAGGAGTACACTTTGCTAGTGTTTGGGGGGTACTGTTTGTAATGTGTGACCTGGAAGACAGCAAGAGCACACACAGGTTAGATATGGGCCCACAGAAACAAACATCTGTCCAAAATTGCAAGCTGCAATCAATTCTTGTTGATGGATTCTGACACTGAAGTCTTGGGTGTTTCCAAGTGACACTACCAATTAATCTGTATTTTTTTCCAATTGACAAGGTCACAGCATGTCAGATTTTACAGATTAGGTTGGATCTAGGCCCATGTAATTTGATAAACTCATCCCGCCCACACACTCTTGCTCCAACATGACAAGATTTTCAGGAAGAGCTTTATATTCTCAACATTGTGGTAGCGCCATTTCCTCTTGACATTAAGTGCAATCTATGGCCTGCACTGAGTGAAAAAAAAAAAAACATGTGGCAGAAGGATCCCTGAGTTTAAGAAATACCTCTTGTTATGGTTTTTGCATTACAGGATGCTAACTACCTGACCATATCAAATATATTAACATCTGTACAGTTAAAACAGAGGTGTTATTAAGACTACCTTCTAAAATTGATTGTTCCGGTCCTTGATTGTGATTGGCTGAATCACGTTCGATGTCGTAAAATTCAGCATAAACACACACCTTGACCATATTTCATTCTATATTACTGCGCTACCATAACTTAATGGAAAAGTAGCTGCGTCTCGATGTTGCATTCAGATAGAGGAAATATAATTTCACAGTGACCATCCGATATATAGAAAGAAACGTACTTTATTAATCCTAAAAAAAATTCAGTTAAAAAAAAAAAAAAGTTTAAACATAATGAAAAAGTCCAAACAAATGCAAAATATTTATACAGCTGCAGCAGCACAAAACAGCACATTGATAAGAGCAAGATGCAGCTAAATAACCCTCAACACAGAGCTCCAAGGACATGAGCCGGAAGAGATCTAAATTTATCATTCACGCCAGACCAAGCATGTGTAACTATAAAAAAAAAAAAAAACATGGAGTAAATCTAAATCTAAGCCTCTACCTACAATGTCACATAAAGCCAAGTGAGGAGGCCTCTCAATGAGAGGTGTGTTAGGGCGCAACAAAATGTGAACCACTCGCAATGAAATCTTATAAGCGGCAGAGTGGTAAAGGCTGTGTGTGTGTGTGTGTGTGTGTGTGTGTGTGTGTGTGTGTGTGTGTGAGAGAGAGAGAGAATAGAGAGAGTGTGTGTGCATCTGTGCACACATCCTAACATGAAAACATCAGAATGGTCCCTGACAATGGTCTGAAGGACATTCATATTTTATTACAGTCATTTTGTTTGTTTAACTACTGTCTACACAACTCATCCTAGCCAATTCTAGAGGCACACTGATGTGTGGGAAGCGATTGCGTTTCCCTTAGCACCCCAAATGTTTCAGATCAGGGCTGACAATAGCTCACTAGGCATGGTAGTGCATCCCTCCAGTCTAATTCTCTCTCTCTCTCTCTCTTTCTCTTTCTGTTCTCCTTCCCTTTCCTACCATGAGTTGCTCACTCCAACCCACCCCCCATGGGATCTGCCCTTAAGTAGATTCCACCCCCCCCCCCCCTTCCCTTCCCTCTGCTGTCTTTCTCCTACCCTCCTCCCACAACAACCCCCTTCCCATGACTGGACAGCTGCAGGCAGAGGCCGAACATGCGCAGGAAGGAAACAGGAAGCAGTGAAAGGCAAAGCGTGAGCACACGGCTGAGATATGCTGCCGCCACCCCCCACACACACACACACACACACACACACACTCCACACTTGGGTTGGCCTGGGATCAAAAAGCGAGCACACGCCATTCAAAGACCAGATCAACTAGTGGATCTGAAGGGAACAGAGAGGGGTCACTGTCTGATCGCTTGCTCCCATGTATTTTGGGATGGCTATGGATTCCAGCACGTTATTCCATGTCGTGGTGACAAGGAGAGGCGTGCTGGGCAAGTGGACAGACGACATTGCATTACTGTAATAAAAAAATAAATAAATAAAGGTTGTGTGCTCAGGAAAGGGTGGCAGCATCCATTAGAACTGTAAATGGAAGCAAAGCACAAGATGCCAAGGAAGAAATGGCCTCAGTTCTTACTGAGCAGTAACCACATGTAATTACATAGCAATAGTTAGGCTAGCTCCACAGTCATTTATCGGTTGCATGCCTCGTCACCTTGGACTGTTCAATACCAAAGCTTTTCCACACTTCTCTCCAACCACTTTTTCTTCTACATTCTCTTTCACTCTCTTCCTACCATGCACCACCTACTGACTATCCACCGCGCACTCTCCCTCCCTCGATCTAGGAATCCGGTCAGTAAAGGTCGTACACATCTACATTTACACTGACCTTTCTAACTGTCCTTCAGCTTAGCTGGGTTGTGTTCTCAACATTATCCAGACAAAATGAAGATGAAGCACAAGTTCATCACGGCAGGAAAAAAGAGCCAGATCAGATTCATCATTTCATCATCAAATGGACTGACTTTTCCTTTGTTATGACACATTAGAAGAGAATGGACCAAATATCTCATGGAAGGACGGCAGGTAAGTGCCACACCTGAAGAAGATAAACTTAGACTCGGATCTAGGCTATACAAAATTACACACATTCCAAGAAAGACCTTGTCAAGGAGACGGACTAAAAGCATTATGGCATCAGGCTACAAAACCTTCACAAGAGCACAAGAACTGACATTCAGTTGACTTCAAAGATGCATAGTGCCACTACAGAACAACAAGACTGTCTCATCAACTGTCACACCCTGTTCCCCATAAGCTGAGAGTGCTCAGTCAACTTGGCAAATTATAGCCGTTTTTTGATTACTGTTGTGTCCTGCAGACAGGTATAGATCCCATGTGTCTGTACACAAGCTAGCTGAGAATAGCCACATAACTGATAATCATTTAAACTGCCCAACTCCGATTTATTCATTCAGGCTAAACAGAAACACCAGAACTCGAGGAGACAGAAGTTTGGCATATGAATAACAGCAGAGTTTTCTTCAACCAAAACTAGTAGCAAAAGTGTTCGAATTCTCTACTATACTTTGGGATACATTTCTAAACACACACTGAAGTAAATGTTTCCTTTGCATTCCCAGCACCTCATTGACAAGGTGTTGGTGATGGTAGTCATTTTACATGCGCATGTCCTTGAGTCCACATTTCAGCCAACCCATTAGATTAGAACTTAAACACATCATCAGGACCCAACTTTAAGCAAAAGCCAACAGAGAGAAAAGGGAGCAGGTGGAATGGAATGGTGTTCTGGAATGCAATGAATTAATAATACCTTACAGTGAAATGAAAAGTCGCGTCAAGTCGCCGCATCTTTAATTTTCGCAGGTGCACTTCCAGCGAAGGAACTATTATCGCAAGGCGTCAAAGATTGATCTACATAAGGGACCTGACCGATATTCAAGACGAAAAAGGGACTGTAACTGAACGTTAAGCGAACAAAAAAATGCAAGTTAGCAAATCATACTCAGGAACAATCATAGCAGAACTAAGAGTGCAATGAAATTACCAATGGATAACAAGCAAGCCATATTGAGGTTGAAATCGAAGCCGTCGCTTGGTTATCACTGGTTATGCTTAATAAAAGGTAGCATATTCTTTTAAATCGTTAAGCAACACATATTATTAACTCGATATCGAAATTTCGTATTCTACAGAATGAAGAGATTTTACTTCCTGAGAATACAGCTTGCGTAATTGGTTTCAGTTTTGTTTCTCCGGTACGCTAATGTTACATGCTAGCTAGCTAATATAGCCATATAACGTTATCACTGTATCCTTATTACTAGCTTCTATGCCGGGTAGGCAATGGATTGCAGACTAGATATTTCTCAATTAGTTCCAAATCAACCAAAGTGTGCGACCTGCAATAGATATTTGAGCCGCTATATTCTATTTCTGTTTCTTTCAGTTTCTTTCTTACGTGAGATCTCCATGAGCTCCACTTTGGTCGGGAAACTAGAAAAGCCTATGTGATCATTGGCAGATAGATGGCCGCATTTCAGAAGCTAAGCGATGCTTTAAATTTGGTAGCATACTCACAACCTTCTACCCGCCACCCATCTGGCCTACCGTTACCCAACTGGTACAGAGCAGCCAAGACAAATGGAGGATGAAAAGCACCTTGCCTTTAACCATTTTCATTCATTGAATCATCTTACGCAAGTCAGCAGAGAGGCTCCCCGAACATTTTTTGTAAACCGGCCTGCATCACTAACCTTGTAGGAATCGGTGGCTAATAATATATTGAAGTCGTTATCTCTGTGCTCCATCTTCCCCTTGACTATAGTCGCGGCTGTCAATTCTGTTGTTCTCCGCTCTGTGTACCGGGGACTCACAACCTAGCTCCGTCGTTGAGAAAGGTTGAAGAAACTGCCGAAGGCGGGACAACTGCACGCTCATCTACACAAAAGGCGGACACTGGATGCGATCTGATGGTGACGTAAAACTAGGGGCAACCGACCAATCGTTGTACAATCACTTGTCCAATAAAAACGTGAGAGCAAGGGGCGTCTCCGCCTCTCAACTGCGTAGGTCGACAATAGAGGAACGCCTTTTAAGCGCCGGTATGGCAGCCTACTAGTGAATTGAGTGCACACAGGGGAAATTGGGCACAAATTAAATACATTTGATTCTTATAGATTAATTGCTCTTAGGAAAGTACTTATACATAACGATGAAAATAGGGCTTAGGCTATAGAAAGGACAGCACACAGACTTTGACAAAACTTTTCAGTTTCGTATTGGATTTCAAGCCCACATCGTGTTAGAATATAATACCCTAATAATAATAATAATAATAATAATAATAACAACAACAAAAATAATAATACTCTCTGATTGAAGTCTGCATCTGAGACACAGCGAAGCTAGGAAGATGTAGGCTGGAACCAAACGCAGAAGGAACACAATACTTCTGCATTCAATCCATCAGGGGGTGGCAAAGAAAATAGAAAAGCACGTGGTAATATGTTTCCTCAAGCCACCCTTAAAGTTCATATGCATCACGTAGTCCACCGTTTAGGCTGCCCTCTATGGGCTCTAACAGTGCATTTATTATCAATTTTGTGTAGCCACGCAGTGTGCGAGCTTGCTAAAAATGATGGACGTAGACATCACCGTGGTGAAAGAAATAATAAAGAACACAAGTAGGCAAAGACAGACTTAGGCTTAGGTCTATCTCTGCAAAATATATATATATATATATATTTTTTACCTATCCAGGCCTAAAGGACAAACCAGTAACTAATAGGGCTACAACAGGTTGTGATTTTCCTTTTAAAAATTATGTTTTTCCCATGAGGAATTGCAACTTTTAAGCGAACTTTTGAACGTATGCTGCTGCACTTGCATTTCATAAATTGAATTCGCTTCATTTTATATACCACCAGGGGGAGCCAAAACACAACACATCGAAATGTGTTAGTAGGCCTAATGTATTGAAATAAAGAACGGATAGCTTAAAACAGTCATGTTAGCCTAGATTAATTAGCCTATTCCATGACAGAAAAAATTTATGCTTTATTTTATACTGTTTTCCATAATTGGAACACTTGGTTGCTTATTACATCTATCTAAGTTATAGCCTACATATATAGGCTACATGCAGACAGTACGCCCAGAGCCCGTCATTCTCTAGTACGCCTGTTCTGTGGGAGGAGAACATGCGCAACAGGAATTGAAAGGGGAGGGGAAACAGCTAAACTGTCATTTCATTTACACGAGTAGCCGCTGAAAGAGCTGAAAGTAACTTCTCAAGTCCCTTTAGATAAATGACAGTTTAGGTCTAAATGTCAATAGTTTGTTGGTTGTCATCTGCTGGAGGCTGAGTCTCTTCGTTTGCTGAGCAGTAAGTATTTGTGTAGCCTATTCAAAAGAACCTGCTTGTGTAAGCAGTAACAGACGTACCGTTAGTTTTTTGGAGGCTGATCGATCACCAACAAAGTAATATGTTCTCAACAATGTTAGCATTCTTTGTTGTTTGTCTTGGACCACTTCAATGTTTTACATGTTCGTGGACATATTTGAGCGAAGTGTCACTTCACACATTACATTACATCAACGTTAAATGATTAAATGAGACTATTTGTCACAAATTGAGTTTTGTTTTATGAGCTCATCCGGAAATAGTAGTTGCAGAAGCGTCGTAGTCTGTTACTGTAAACTTCCTACTTTTAAGAACCTCCTTTTCATGCATGTTTTAGCCTACTAAAGCAAACTTATTGACTATCAGGAATCCTCAACAACAACTTGTAGGCTGAGTTACAGCTACAGGCTTACGTTTTGTGTCATGTAGCCATATGAGATACTGTGATACATGTGTGGCTGTGTATTGTTTTATGAAACATTGCACTCTGACGGAAAACCCGCTAGGGGCTGTCCTTGAATCACAAGATTCAGTCAGTTATTATTATAGCCTCAGGCATTGGCAGAGTGGTCATGCACATGCATTCATGTGGTTGTTCATTGACTAAAAGGTGTGGTGACGTCTTAATTTAAGTAGGCCTATAGGCCTTGCATGGTGAAGTAACATAAATGTATTTGTTACTATTTTGTTCCATAGATACTTTTGGTTATGGAAGAGCAGTTTAGTGATGATGAATCACCAGTAGTCCATAGAGAAGACAACAAGAGAAGAAGACGAAAAATGAAGGCATTTACATCCAACGCAGCTGTTGCAATGGACCAGATTGCTGTGGAGTTTGTGCTCCCCACTACTAACAAGACTAGCAAAGGCCCAGACACTCTGCATTTAGAAGTAGCCGGAAATTGCACGGTGGAACAGGTGAAAGCTCAGGTTTGGCTCCGAGCTGTTGCCAGTCACCTCTGTCCGGAGTTCTACCAAAAATACTCCCCAGACCACTGCATCTTGCTCTACCAAAAGAAAGGAAACTGGTGTGAGATTTACGATAAACACCAGGTGTTCCAGACCTTGGACTGCATCCGCTATTGGAAAGCACTGAAGAAGGACAACGGGAAGATTCACCTGGCCAAGAGGCCTCTTCCGTCAGAGGAGTCTGTTCAATATCAGAAGTACTTGAACTACTTGATTGGATACGATGTCACCGATGTGAGCAACGTGCACGATGATGAACTCGAGTTCACACGCAGAAAGTTACTCACTCCCCGCAAAATTGAGTTGTCTGACCGAGATGCCAAACTCTATTCAATGGATCCCTGGGTAACTACAAAACCACTCCCTGAGTATCTCCTCGGCAAGATTAGTAACAGTAACATCCTGCTGGTGATACACAGGAATTCATCCAGTCAGACTATTAAGGTGTCAATTGATGACACACCTGTCCAGGTACTCCAGACCTTCTTCACCAAGATAGCTAAAAAGAGGGCACTGTTTAACATTCCAGAAGATGTCAGCGAGGCAGATTATGTGCTTAGAGTTTGTGGACGAGAGGAGTACATTTTCGGAAGCTATGCCATCAAAGATTTCCACTGGGTACGGCAGTGCCTCAAGAATGGAGATGAAATCCACCTGGTGCTAGAAATGCCCCCAGACCCTGAACTGGACGAGGTTCACAGAGAAGACTGGTCGCAGGTGGACGATTGCACCGGAGTGGCTGGTACGCATGAGCAGTTGACCATCGATGAGAAGGACCATGAGAAGGTGTTTACAATTTCGCTGTGGGACTGCAATCGCAAATTCCGCGTCAAGGTGCTAGGCATTGACATTCCTGTTCTACCCCGTAATTCCGAGCTGATCGTGTTTGTGGAGGCCAGCATATTCCACGGGCAGCAGCTTCTGGCCCAGGAAAGGACGACTCCGAAGCCTTTCACTGAGGAGGTGCTGTGGAACACTTGGCTGGAGTTCAACATCAAAATAAAAGATCTACCAAAAGGAACTCGACTGAGTCTGCAGGTATCGTGCGGTAAAGCCCAAACCCAGTCGTCCAAGTCGTCCAGTCAGGACAACGGAGGACACGACAGCAAGAGCAAGAACCGTCTGCTGTATTACGTGAACCTCCTGCTGATTGACCACCGCTCTCTGCTGAGGCAAGGAGAGTTCGTCCTGCACATGTGGAAGATGCCCGACAAAAGCGAGGACAACAGCAGCGTCAATGCCGACAAGCTGACGTCCGCCACCAACCCGGACAAGACCAGCTCTATGGCCATAGCCATACTGCTGGACAAGTACTGTTACCCAGTAGCGCTGCCCAAGTGCAGAGAGTGCAAAGAGGCTTCGGATTTGGAGGGGGAGAGAGGGCAGAGGGACATGCCAAACCACCTGCGAAAGCAGTTCGAGCAGATTGTCGCCACCGACCCGCTGCACCCGCTGAGCCCGGAGGACAAGGAGCTCCTGTGGCACTTCCGACAGGAGTGCATGCGGCACCCCAGGGCGTACCCCAAATTCCTCGGCTCTGTGAAATGGGGCAAACAGGAAGCCGTGATGGTGACCCATCAGCTGCTCGAGAGGACCACCACATGGGACAGGAGCTCGTTAGACGTGGGCTTAGCCATGCAGTTGCTGGATTGCCACTTTTCCGACGCAAACGTGCGCTCCATGGCTGTAAGGAAACTAGAGACACTGGATGAAGATGTTGTCTTGCGGTACCTGCTGCAGCTGGTTCAGGTAGCGATGTCATAGCTGATTTGTTTTTACACAACTTCCTCGTTGCGGAGTGATTTGCATGTTTCATGTCACCACTGACTCCAAATACAGGCCAACAGTGAAACCTTTGTACAGTATTCAAATTGACTATGCGTTGTGTAGACTTGTAATATTGTACATATCTTATATTTTGCACCCTCATACAGGCAGTGAAGTTTGAGCCGTACCATGACTCTGCTCTGGCAAGATTCTTATTAAAACGGGCACTCAGGGTAAGCATATAATTGCTATGTAAAGCACATAGTTGTATACATTTACATTTACAGTTTTTTTCAGTTGCTAACAAGCGTTTGTCTAACCAGTTGTTACATTTTCAAAACTCTAAACACAATTAGCACAGCATCGGTCATTTGTGGCCATACCATTCACACATTTCATGTCGTTTTCACACAATATGCAGTCAGTGAACACATTTCTACAATGCTTACATTTTCTTAACAAACAAGCTATACCTCCCAACAAAATGATGGATTGTTTTTGCAGTATTTACGAATGTTAACACACAACATCCCACAATAGCAAAAACAATATTCCAAACCTTAGATACAGTATAAAAACCTCTGCTTCAGCTACCAAGCGGTTTTATCCCATCGCCTTGGATACTGTAATATCAGATGCAATGTTTATGAAAACATGTGGCCTAACCCTGAAGATCGCAGAGATTATATACAGTGATTTTGTGCTTGTTTTTTTTTTGTTTTTTTTTTTTATCTGGGCTATTTGCTTTTGTATTTTTGTTCAGAATGCTCTTGTGTGTTTCATGGGTATTTTGTTCACTGTAAGCAATACTGTAAACTTTTTCTGTTCTATCATACTGTAAACAATATTTCTACTGAACCTCCTGTAGTAAACAGTAAAGGGAAAAATTATTTTCTTTTTACTGGAATGCTTTGAACATTACATGTGGACATACAGTTCCCAACCAAGAAATTTAGTGTAAAAACAGCGGATTGCATGTTTTGCATGCAAATACCTGTAAAACTGAAACATAAAAGTCTATGCAGTTTTTGTAACGTCAACAATAGCCAGTATTTTGAAACCTGGTGTACTTTGATTGACTGCATGTACCTTGTGAAGTGAAAACAAGTGTTATTCTTTGACAGAATAATTTCATTTTGAGTCAGATTTCCAGTGTTTTGGTAAAGTTAGTGTGTGCAGAGAAAGATGTGTTAGTAATATATTTAACAAAATGTGTTTTTGAGAAGAAAATTATCCATTTGGCCCATTGTGTTTTGTAGGTGCGAGTCAATGTTAAGAGTTTAGAAAAAGTACCTGAAGTATGGGTGAGCGCTTGTTAGCGATTGAAAAAAACTGTAAGCCATTAACATTTAAGCATTTTAACATTTAAGCTACAGAGCTATAGTTACAGCAAATACTACTGCATACCATTGCTCTGTTAAGCATACCATTGCTATGTGAAATCTCTCTGTTATCTTACTCATTCACACATCTTGAGCTGAACTACAAGTCCCTCTCCCTCCACACAGAGCAAGAGGATTGGCCATTTTCTGTTCTGGTTTTTGCGAAGTGAAATTGCCCAGTCTATGCACTATCAGCAACGCTACGCGGTCATTCTGGAGGCCTACATGAGAGGCTGCGGGGACGCCATGCTCCAGGATTTCAAGAAGCAGGTGGAGATCACAGAGGCTCTGCAGAAAGTTACCCGCGAGATCAAGGCAGTCTCTCAGGAAAAATACGATGTCTCAGCACAGGGTGAGACATGAACTGACAGCTTAATCGACAGTACTTGAAGTAATAAAATTGTTATATCATAATAAATTTGTTGCGATAGTTGATCTCTGATTGGTATCGATGAACAGTTGTTTTTCAGCTACGACAGAAACTGGAGAGTTTGCAAGTGTCAGGTTTGCCAGAGAGCTTCAAAGTGCCTTATGACCCTGGCCTACGAGCTGGAGGTCTTGTGGTAAGTCAAGCCTTTTGTTGTCTGCGTCTCCTTAACAACTACCCATTTTTGTGGCTTTTTTTGTGCGTGTGGGGCAGTTTACTTCCCCTCTTGTGTTCCTATGATAGATCATGTGTTTAACCACCGTAATGAACAACGTCTTTGTCATGTTCACTGTGACCACATGTCTTTGCAGATTGAGCAGTGCAAAGTTATGGCATCAAAGAAGAAACCGTTATGGCTGCAGTTCAAGCGTGCAGATCCCACAACCTTGTCTAGTGACACCATTGGAATCATTTTCAAGGATGGAGATGACCTTCGTCAAGACATGCTCATCCTACAAGTACTGTTTCTTGATGTTTCACTCTAGAAAAAGCATTCTAGAATATTTTAGAATGCCAGCAGAAACGTGTGTTTGCTCCATTTTGTTTAATATGTTTGTGTCTAAACTTAGTGTGTAAAACTAGTCCTTTCAGTTGTGTATGCTGTGGTAACATTCAAAAGTAGGACTGACTATGATGTGCACTATTGGAACTCTTAGATCCTGTTGATAATGGAGTCTATTTGGGAAGCTGAATCGCTGGATCTATGCTTATTGCCATATGGCTGCATTTCCACTGGAAATAAAATAGGTATGCCCTCCTAACAGAAATATATGTATGATTTATTTCAATTATATATAAAAAAAATATGAGTTTATATATTCTAATTAGAATTATAATCAGAATACTAAGTAAATACTACTTCTGAATACTAAGACAAATTCTATATAGCATCTCAGCATTATTGTTGATTTTTTTCAACAGGCATGATTGAAATCGTGAAGGATGCCAGAACCATTGCCAATATACAGCAGAGTATCGTAGGAAACACCGGGGCCTTCAAAGATGAGATCCTCAATCAGTGGCTCAGGGACAAGTGTGTGAGTGAGGACAAGGTACGTAGCCTTCTGTCTGGATCATGCAGCAAGGCCTAAGGGATGTCGCTAAACATGTGACAGGAAGGAAACACCCCCGACAAACGCATTTCCTGATAGCTCACGCTCTTTGTCTGAGAGGTTGTTCACTGATACTAAATACAGCTGACATGCTCATATTTATCACAGCAACTCTTTTCTGTCTTTTTTTGTGGTCCAAAATAAACGTACATCCTGGTGACATTACTTACTGACAGTGGAAAATACAGGGGTGAAGATGGAAGTCAGTTGAGTTGCATCAGAAGAGCAACTAGCCTTTTACCACTAGGCAGTTGTGTGTAGTGCAAATAACCATTTCTTGGAAGGTTAAGCTGTTCTCATATGTCTGTTTTCAGTTTCAACAGACTGTGGAGCGCTTTGTGTACTCCTGTGCAGGCTACTGCGTCGCTACCTATGTCCTCGGGATTGGTGACCGCCATAATGATAATATTATGATCACAGAATCTGGTACATTTTAAACCCTTTTACTCAGCCTTGGTGTACATTGAAAACATTGTTTGTTTACTTGTTTACCATTTTAATACTTAACAGTGATTTATTTCTTTGTGAAGGGAACCTCTTCCACATTGATTTTGGTCACATTCTGGGCAATTACAAGAGTTTCCTGGGCATCAGCAAGGAGCGGGTCCCCTTTGTACTGACTCCTGATTTCCTTTATGTCATGGGGACGACAGGGAAGAAAAGCAGTCCATATTTCCAGAAATTCCAGGTATTCGTCTCAAAGTTAACAACCATATGTATAGGCCTAACACCCGGGCTACACCAGATCCACAATGAAGCTCTGAGTAGCGTAAACATAGGTTTAGAAGGCTGGTCTAATTTTTTGGAACGTATGCGCTGCTGCTATCACGTCTGGTGTAGCCAGTTCCATTGGCTATAGTGGCAGCTAATTGTTGCATCCGACGCTATGCAAACGGAACACTTCAGTTATGTGCTCGCTGTAGCCTCCCTGTAAACAATATTATTTAGTAATGCTTGTATAGACTGTATAGGGGCAGCCGTGGCCTACTGGTTAGCGCTTCGGACTTGAGCAAGGCACTTAACCCCTCACTGCTCCCCGAGCGCCGCTGTAGCAGGCAGCTCACTGTGTCGGGATTAGTATGTGCTTCACCTCACTGTGTGTTCACTGTGTGCTGAGTGTGTTTCACTAATTCACGGATTGGGATAAATGCAGAGACCAAATTTCCCTCACAGGATCAAAAGAGTATATATACTTATACTTATTTTTCAACTGAGTGAACATTTTGTTGCCTTGTCAAGTGTCTGTGTGTAATATTCCAGCTAGATTGGTAGCTCATATTCTACACATATCTACTTGTTTCTGATGTAGAGTCTTTCTTTCTCTGAACTCTGAACATTTTTATAAATTATTTTATTGAACTCTTTTTTTCACAGAAATAGACAAGCACTTTCAAAAATGTCATTGTACATGTACAATGACAATAAGGATTATCTTCTCTTCTCTTCTATTAGCACTTTATTGTGAAGCACTTTGGTGCGGCTCAGCCGTCTGTAAATGTGCTATAGAAATACAATTTGACTTGACTTGATTATTCTTTCTTTGAACTCAGGAAACATGTGTGAAAGCCTACTCAGCTCTGAGACACCACACCAACCTGCTGATCATTCTCTTCTCCATGATGCTGATGACCGGTATGCCCCAGCTGACCAGCAAGGAGGACATAGAGTACATCCGGGAGGCGCTGACGGTCGGCCGCTCGGAGGAGGAGGCCCAGCGCCACTTCCTGGACCAGATTGAGATCTGCCGAGATAAAGGATGGACTGTACAGTTCAACTGGTTTTTGCACTTGGTGCTGGGAATCAAACAGGGAGTGGAGAAACGATCAGCTTGATATTTTCAATCTCCGTCTGGTCGCAAGGGACACCGTTTCACAGGACATGCTTTCACCTGATGCTCTCAAATAAGTAAAGACATTTTTTTTTTTGTTAGCGATTGTGTTTATGTCCTTCATAATCTCAGTTGTGGATAATGAAGTGGCAAGAACATAGGTTTCAAACCCAGTTGCATTTGAGCTGAAGCTTCAGAAAATATCAAATTTCATTGTATCTGTCTTTGCAATGTAGCATTTTGCAAGCCCCTTAGAAAAAACACAGGCAATCTACTCATAAGGCGGGATTAGAAGGATGTCTTTCTGTCGGCAAAGAATGAAAATGATTCCTGTTGACTTGCCATTTCACAGTGAATAATACATTATGTAATATGCTCTGTTACTCGTGTCACTGTTGTGGGCTACTCTTTTCAGTCTTAGTTTTGAGTGCAGTAGTGCTGTTTCATATTTTTATGAAGGCTATTTATATTTAATTCAGGCATGTAATTATTTAGGTAGTTGCCTAATACTATAGTGCCACTTACCACATACTGTATGGTCAAGCAAACCTCTTCTGATTTATTTGTATTATTTTTTTACAGCAGAAAGTTGTGACTTAAATCAGTGAAGTCTTGGAAATGTAGGATCCCTGAGTGTGGGATGTGTTCTCAAGTGAGGACTGAATTGTAGTCTTAAATAATAAGTAAGAGATGTATTTGTGCAAAACAGTAATTTATCAGGTCCTCCCCTTTTTGTAATTGTTTAGGGGTCTCTAGGGGTCTCTCAACTGATGACAATAAAAAACAAAGTGTTAATGCACCATGTGTCAAATCCAAAAATTCTTGATTAACCCTCTCTGTCAAATCCTTTAGTGAAATCCTGACATCAGGATGATATAGCTAGCTTTAATTAAATTAGAAGTTTGCATTCATTATAACTTTATAATGTGTGCTATTATTTTCCTCTTTGAAAAAAAGTTTGAAGTCGTTGTCATAGGTTACAATCATCTTAAACTCCATAATTTCCTTGTTTTATGTTGGCAATAATTTACCTCAGTTGAACTGTGTCTTTTGACTGAGCAGACCATTTTTACACAAAGGCACTTCCTGTACAATGGGGGCGGTTGGGGCAGCTGAAGCCTTTATAAGATCATGAACCGCATTTTTGTTTCATGAAAGAAATATTAGCACACAATAGACAAACATCAATAGGTCCCAGAAACCATTATCTGCAGTGTACAAGTCATGGGAAAGGGGTTACTTGTAAATATGGCATCAAAAGCTTTAAGAGCCAGATTTAAACAAGACTATAAATTACAAGAAACAATATTACTGTGATAAAACCAGCATGTACACAATCACTGTCTAGGCCCACTATCTACTGTCACAGACATGAAAGCTCACTTCTTGATGAAATTTTAAACCTATAAAAAATGGAAATTCCATTTCAAATGCACATTACACAACAGATACAGTTGTTGACCTTACTGTTAACTAGCACACCAAAAGAAAGTGAGATGAAGAGGAAAGTATGATCAACATTGGAAAATTATATTTTAATATAAGCGAAGCATGACTATTAACCATGGAGACTAATGCCGCCATATAGTTGTAGTGAACATACTATTATTTTAATAACTTGTTTAAACTTGCAATAACAATCTGGTTGTTCATCAGCCACACCTTGTAAGGAAGATGTTAATGCAATTGTCTTGTCCAAAACCACCAGACTGCCAAAACACTCTCATCACAGATACTAGTATATGACTGTGGTTTAATTGTATCACATCATACTAAACAGCGGAAGTGAGGACATTACAGATGGTAGGTCAGTGGGGGTGAGCAGAACTGGGTATCCGCCGTATCAGATCTGGCAGTTCTACATTATGTTGTCTATGTTGCCACCTAGTGGACAAAACAAGGATTTAAAGTTCTCAAAACAAACAAAAAAAACTAATAAAATGTGCATCCACCCATCCACCAAGCTAGCTACTGCCTTGTACAGAAAATATTTCAAATCAACAAAAAATAACCATATAGTATACTGTATCATACGTGTGTGTGTGTGTGTGTGTATATGTGTAGCAGAATCTTATTTTTGATTATGACTGATATGATTGAGTATCCATCAGTCCATTTACAATTTACCATGATTGAAGCGATTAATTAAATCAGAAACTCTCGGGGTCTGTCTCTCTGGAGAGGATGGATCTGTTGTGTCGTCGGAGCCCCCTTGAGACGCTGAAGACTGGGCTGTGGTATCAGATGCAACCGAGGAAGACGCCACTTGTCTGGGCATGGGTGAAGGCACCCGGGAGTTGTTGTGGGGAGCAGGCCCAGAGACTGGGGGGTTTATCTCCTCAGACACAGCAGAATGAGTGCAGGTAGTACCTAAGATTTCTTTTATTGGAATAACAAAGTGGGAGACACCCACTGGCTTGGGCGGTGGGCAAGGCTTCACTGATACTGCTTGGCTCCTTGTTGAAGGTAAAACCCGGGTTGGATCCAAATTGGAAGATTTGGAAGCTCGAGGATAAGGAATGAGCTTTGTGGCAGAGCTCTGGAGAGACCCTGTCGACGGCTTGGTGGGTGTTGTCTGGACAGAAGACGGGCTAGAAGCACCCACAGTCGGAGCCGATGTGTCAGAGCTAGAGAGCTGTGGTAAAACTGTGCCACTGGATGTGCCACTTTGTCCTGTGGTGGTCAGACTGTCAGAGGGCAGTCGTCCAGCTGTGCTTGGGACCACAGAAGACGGGGATACCGATGAATTCAAGGTCAAAGTGGCCACGGTTACCATTTGTGGTGCACTTTCCATGCTTTTGAATGCAGTGGAGCTGTCTGGAAAATCGAAAATGGTTGTCGATAATCGATAAGACTGCCCCTTGGTGTAGCTGCCAACGAGTGCACGGCACACAAACATGGAATGCATGCCATGGTCAGAGGTGTCTAAATGGGAGTAGAGGGCATCCCGGGCAAAGTAGCACCCTGCGAATGATCGCAAAAAGTAAAACGTATTAAAATATCTGACAGTGGAGACATTTTTAAAGAAAACTAAAAATGAAATAAATAAAAATGATCACAGAGACATATGATCATTTGAAAAATCATTTGATATCAATTTTGGAAAAAGTTTTGAAATGACTGCAAGGCGCGCTGTGGCGTTAGTGGCTACAGAGGCTCTGAGTGGCTACAGTGTCCATACCAGATTCTACTACACGTGAACCCTGGTTCAAGTCCGACCTGGGTCATTGCCCAATCCCATCCCATCTCACTACCTGTCACTCTCTTCACTGTCCTGTCTGATTAAAGGCATAAAAGCCACAAAAACATATGGTAGAGTGGGGTAAAACGCCCCCAACCCCTGCCCTTTGTGTTGCTATTAATGAATGAGGGGCATTGCTTTGACAGGATGGGGGCTTTCACTCCACTGCTGTGGCAAAACGCTCCTTTTGCACAACTCATGTAAACTCATGACATTGTCACTCAAAACTAGGATAGCAATGCTGCATATTAGCTGTTTGTTTCACAGTAATGTCACATATCCCTTAAGGGTTTTCCCCCACTCTATTCTACTTAAAAATCCAAAGCATTTACTACTGGGCTCCCCTACAGTTGTGGAGTATTTGTATTTTACACATCTGTCATAACTGACAGAAAAGATAATCCCCGAAGATCCATGTCGACATGTGAGTAACATTAAATGTTTTCATTACAAATAGTAGGCTATTGCACAAACAAATTTGGGATTCTTTGGGACGGGAGAGAGTTGTCGATTCTCACCTTCTCCGTACTCTGCTCCCTTGCCACCACACTTGCAGTCAAAATTCTGGTAGCAGATAGAATCAATTAACTTAGAATCTGATTCTGTGCCATGAAAGAGCAGAAATTTCCTTTCACCATACTTTTTATTGTTGACTTTCATCCGCTCTCTTTTCCTGCAGAAGACAAACAAAAAGTAGGCCTGCACAATCAACTCAGTTTGTTATACTATGGTTCAGCTGTGCTAATCCATTAAAGGAGAATTCCGCCGATTTTTCACATAGATCGGTTTCTTGAGGTCAACGAGTACTGTCGGTAAAAAAAAAAAAAAAAAAAAACAATCGGTTCTACATAGCTCAAGTTGCTGCAGCCAACAGCTAAAGTGCTACACTCTGAATACACAGTGAATGCACTAGCCTGGGTAAACCCAGACTAGCCTGTTAGCAAATTTGAATTGGCTCTGCAGGTCAGTCTGGAAAGGAGCCCATTCACATCCGTTTCCGAATCGCCAAAACTCCAGGAAGATGTTATTTCTTTGGAATTGAGTAAAACTATCTTTTCCAAGAAATATGTGTTCGCTGCACTTCTGAGACGAGTTTATTGCACCAATTTAAGTTTAATTTCACTGTTGGTTATGTCCCTGGAAGTCGTTAAAGGTCAGGTTTGGAAACAGGCGTCAGTGGGATCCTTTCCAGACGGACCCAGGCTATGACTGCACAGGATGTCATGGAGATAATGGGAAATTAGAACAAACGAGACCACTGTGGTTCAAGCACACACTTTTACTCTAAAGCATTACAATGGCTAGAATAATATTAATATTAAAGTATCACTGCTAGCGATAAAGAGGTTAAACCATCATACCTGGTTCTAGCGGTTTGGACATCATCAGAAGAGACAAACTTAGGTCTTCTTCTAACCGGTCTCTGGGTACCATATCTTAGATTCTTATGCACCATATCTGTGAAAGTGTGTTAACATTTTCAGGAATATCAAAAACTCTCTCTGATGTACTTTGACTCTCTCACTCTTTATTAACATCTCTCTCAATCTATGAATGTCCTTAATGGAGTTGTGAACAGTGTAGTTTATTCACCTCTGTAATGTACATGTCAGTACTGAGGGACTCTGGCCGCCCTGCTGGACTGGTTGTGTATTGTCGGACAATCATTTTTTGATGCCATGTACCTTTGTTGTGGCCTGAATCCCACCTCCAACTTGCCACTCCCTGATTTTTCCCGCCACTTTCTGCCCACACCTGTGCTGTTCATCAGTCTGCTTATTATCTGTATTGATTTCTCCTGTCCCTTGTTTGTCCTCACCCAATGATCTGTCTCCTTTGTCTAGACCGCCTAGTATTTAAAGTTCAGTTTATTTTCTGTTCTTTGTCTGGTTGTAACTGATTTTGGTGAGGATAAGGCTGTGTCTGTCAGAGCTGTAGTTCTGGTCTTCTGTGGATACTCTGCCTGTTTTGCCTGAACTTTTGTGTTTTTGCCTGTGTTTTGGATACTTACAGTTAGTGATGGCGAACTGAAGCTTTCTGAACCAGTGAAGCTTTCAATCCAATTGTATCGAAAAAGGGTTCAGTACTCGAAGCTTCAGAACTCTATGAGGACCTCTGCTGGTGAAAGTTAAGGATAGCATTGTGTCACGAAGTGTTTCAGACATTAGCCATGAATGTCTTTGAGTTGAAGATGAATAAATGTTGAGCATGAATTAATGGATAAATAATGTCATAAATAGGCCTAACTAAGCCTATTTTGTACCCTGCATAAATACAAATGTAATTGCCTTCTCTACAAAAACAATAAAGGTAGTATTTTGGCTGTGAACATTTCTTGTATTCGTAAACAAATACATCAATTTAGAAGGGATATGAATAAAGAATGGGCATGCACATTGCACACACATTTCTGTGATTATATTGAGTACGTAGCCTAGACATATTGTAATCTGGGTTGTGTTGTAACTGTGTGATTCAGTCCTGCACACACCTGGACTTGAACCCGCGAAACAGACTCACCTTAGAACGGGAGTCGAGCGTGCTGATAATTGAGCTAAAAGCCCGGGCTATAGGCTTTCGTGTCAGCAGCACTATTGAGTCTGTTGGCTCTCCTTCTTCAACAACCCACAACGGCGCCCCCCGTGTCGCGCAAACTTTAATGCTTTGAATTAAATTTCGAAGCAGTCACGTGGTGTGTGAAACGGCTTCAGACGTCACTGATCACGTGATTATCACAAAACGAATCAAGCTCCGATACAAAGCTTCACTCCAAATTGGTTCATGTCTTCGATACACGCTTCGAAGCAGGGGGTTCACGGGTAACATCACTACTTACAGTAGCCTGGATCTTTTGTGCTTTGCCCTTTTTGGAACTTTTCGTGTTTGGACTGTATCTCTTGTGCTTTGCTCTGTTGCTGTCTGGCTGCAACAATAAAACTGAACTACGCAAGTTTCTGGTCTGCATTTGGGTCCTTGCCTGCAAGTCCTAACAGTACACCTATCTGGGTTATTCAGAGTCTAGACATGTATTTTATATTCTCCCTCTCTCTCTCTGACACACACACACACACCATGACACTAATAGAATTTCATTTTGATGTCTACATATCTACATTCATATTCACGCACACTCTACGTTTAGCAACACTACGTGGCAACCAAGTAAAAACGCAACACGTAGACTTTTGATTTCATACAACATACAGACTTTATTGCTTAGTTCAATGGTACGTGATTGGTTGAGTGCACGCTTTGTATTTTTCATTTTTGTAGCTTTTATACTTGGGTAGATGACGAATAGCAGAATTCAGACTGTCCATGTGTCACACACTTATAAAAAATGGCAATTGTTAAGAATTTATATGGAAATGTTGTAGGTCTGGTAGGTTCAAGTTCTGTCATATTAAATTTATTGGATTTGTATTTCACTTTTGACTTAAAATAATCATCCAAACATAAAAAATGTCATATGGTGTGACTGTCCACCATGTGTGCGAACTTCCTAAAAAGAGTGTATATCAAATAAAAAGTATAATTACTTTAAAGTTTTACCATGCATATAAAATAATTGGATGTTTTTTACAACCACAAAAAGTTTTGATGTTTATGCATGCTGTCCAACTAAGTTATAATCAAATATATTTTGTCCATAAAATGGTCGGCCATATGGCGTGTGACACTATATTGTATATTTTGACTGGGCATTCATTTGGACATTATTATTGTGAAGAGGACCCTGCTTAATCAGGAAGTAACAATAGAATGTCAGGAGTAATTGGCATGGTCAAGAGGTGAGTTCTGCTTTTTAGATTTTTATATAAAAAAGCTTTGAATTGACATCATCAATCGTGGCCAAATTTTAGTGTCTTATGGTGTGACATCATTTGCCTAAAAAAGTAGCTATTTTCCACAAATATTCTTCATGAATTCTTAAAAAGCACTGCTGCCATGTGGTCAGTTGCATGCTAAATAATAGTTAGCTGTATTTACCTGTCTAGAAAATTAGCTTAACTGTCAAAATGTCATATAGTGTGACGCTGCATCATATGGTGTGACAGCTTTTTTCAAGTCACACTAAATGACATTTCTGTCACACCATATGACCAAATTGCATTTTTACATAAAAGTTCTTGTAAAAATATGTTTTAAATTCAGATATTATATGTTTTTTTTGTTAAATCTGTGATAATTGGGGAAAAAATGTATCTGTACAATTCATATTTCTCATACTTTTTTCTTTTATGTTACCATGCCATGTAAGTTTAAAAAATAAATACTAAACTTTCATCTATTTTGCTGTTACACGCATACACCATTCATAGAGTGACTTCAAAATTCATTGTTAATGATTTTATTGTCATTAAAAACCCTGTTTTGCTCTGACACATGGTGGAGTGGTGTAGTTCATCATATGGCGTGACACCATGTCATTTGGTGTGACATTAAATAATGTCACAAAAAAGACTATAATTGAAAAATCATTAAAACATCAATAGCACATAAAGGAAATGGTATCTGCAAGAACCTCAAGAATTTTGAGTGAGTTCTTACAAGAAATATCAGAATTAAGCTAAAATATCTGGTTACACTTAGGAGCATTCTCCACCTTGACAAAATAACTTGTTAAATTTTAGGTTTTTCTTCTAAATATTCATAAGGAAATGTTGCAAATCAAAGCAAACGTGATTAAAATGTACAGTGACATAAATTAAAGTAGAAAAAAGTATCTAATTTTCATTTTATTTCAAATTATTTTCACGTCACACCATATGACAATTTTAGGCACTAACATGACAAATTGACATATAAATATATATTTCACTTTTTTTTTTGGAAAAAATATGTATATTAGTTAAGTTTAGAGATACAGCAACACATATAAACACTTTTTAGGGATGATATTTGAAGTTTTTTTAAATTCCTTTTTTCAGGCTTATTTGTCATCCACCCACTTTTTAAACTATTAATTAAAAACTATTTAAAATTTCCACATAGACTTAACATTGGGCTGATGACATCACAATAGGGCCGTTAAGCAATTAGAATCCTGGGCCAGGTGGCTAGCAGCCGGTTGCACCAGTAGAACGTAAGGTTGATCGTTAAGTTTAGGTGTAGCGCTGCATTCTTTTCCTGTTGCACCATTGCTACTTAAGGTACACCGTACTTAGTAGCTACTAAATCAAAATATTGTCACATAGAATGACGTTTTTACCGTTGACAACCAATCAATATCACTTATGATATCAGAAGCGTCACAGAGTCACATCACTTATGTTGGTAACGTTAACGTTCGCTGTAACGTTGTATGATAAAGCCGCATTTAGGTTTGACTTCCTCAGCAATTACTTTGTTGTATGGAATAAAATAACACTGTATTTGTAAATAACAGACTTAATTCTGTTGTATATGTGCTTTCAGAATATTTCAGCCACCACTTGGCCTAACGTAGGCTACCGCAGTGAATAGCTAACGTTAACGTTAGTGAAGGTAACGGTAACGTTAATTAACACTCTTTCAAATATGGCTAATGAAATCTCTGATAACAGACCAATCCACAGCAATGAAATGTATGCTTTGTGTGGTAATGATAGGTAGATGTTTGGTACCCTATTTGTACTGCTAGGTCCATATGATTTCCAGTGAATACAACACTGCTCAAGTAAATTAAATGTGTGTATCTAAATGTATTTAACTATTCAGTCATCCCAACTATATTAAACCTCATCTACCTAGCAACAAACATAGGATCCACCTCACGTACCCTAGCAACAGCCTAGAAACCATGTCAAGTACCCTAGCAACAGCCTAGTAACCACTTCCACAGTTACAACCTAGCAACCAACACAGCAACCAATGAGTTTAGCCTAGCAACCAGCATAGCAACCACCACAACTAACCTAGCAACAGCCTAGCAACCACCTCAAGTACCCTAGCAACAGCCTAGCAACCATGTCAAATACCCTAGCAAAAGCCTAGCAACCATGTCAAATACCTTAGCAACAGCCTATCAACCACCACAATGTCAACCTAGCAACCACCATAGCAACCAACAGGATTACCCAAGCAACCAGCATATCAACCACTTAATTTGGCATAACCAACATATGTACCCTAGCAACACTATTCTAACTATATCTGCATTATTTGTTTTTACTCTATGATATTTTACATTAGCCTAGAAATCTAGACGCACCCTAGCGGCAGCAAATTA
The DNA here is from genome assembly GCF_017589495.1 of Alosa alosa. Lineage (NCBI taxonomy): Eukaryota > Metazoa > Chordata > Actinopteri > Clupeiformes > Clupeidae > Alosa > Alosa alosa. The sequence goes on along the minus strand of NC_063205.1, from coordinate 27,641,058 downwards.
CATTTGCTTCCAGGGCTAGTCTAGCAACTCTCTGTTGGCTTGTGAGCTCAAAAAATTAAACTTCTCTCAGGCCAATGAAATCGTGTATAGAGTCGTTAGGTGGGCTTAGTATAATGATTGATGGCAGAGTTGCAACGGTTTGGCTTGAATTCCCTGCTACTTGAAAACAAACTAGATGTACCACAGAGCGGTACAAAATATGACTGCCGCCCAGTCCAGCACATTTTTCCACAAAAAGAAATCACGCTGAAAGGCCTATATGATTCTGTCTCACTAAATTGCATTATCCACACTCAATTCTCACTGGTATCTGCTAGACAACAAGTACCAAAACATGATTAGTTCATAGATTTCACATGTAAAATTTATTTTATACAACCCCACCTCCATCTTGCCTGTTCATAATTCTGAGAAATTCTTGATTGTTTGTGTTATGTTTATGTTATGTGTGTGTGTGTGCGTGCTTGTGTGTGTGCCTGCGTATGTGCCTGTGCATGCAAGCGTACATATGTCTATTGTGTGAGTATGTGTCATACGTATGATTACTGTGAATGTATGTGTGTGTGTGTGTGTATCTGTTTGTGCACATGTGTGCACATGAAATGGGTTAACAGGACCCCTGGAGGCAAACATACGGAAAAAATGGTCATCCTAGGCCCTACAGTTCTCAACATATTCACAGAGAACTGTGTCTGCCCTACCCTCCTTTCGGGGGGTCCAGTCCAGCGGGGGGCTACAGATCAAAACAAAAAATGACGGTTCCATGCTATCCATGTGGGGGTACATGCCCACCAAGTTTTGTGTACCCCGGTCTTTCAGTGTCCCGGGAATCCTTGTTGGTGTACGTCACTAAATGTACACATAAATTATTTTATTGTAAGGCCTCCAATGAACGAAAGTACACAAAACTTGGCATGCATTCGGAGGGTGTCATAATAATCCTACACTTTTAATTTCGTGCAGTTTTGACCTTGTCAGCCAGAGATATTGTGATGAAAACACCTAATTTTTTGCTATACATGAAATAAGTGGTAATGGGATGGGTTGACATGCCCCCTTAAGACCAACATACATAAAAAAGGTGGACCTCCTAGGCCCTACGGTTCTCGAGATATTCACAGAAAACTGTCTCCGGCCACCTACAGGCCAGTTGGTGTATAGTAACATAAATTAATTTATTGTGTGGCCCCCCATGAACGGAATTCCACAAAACTTGGCGTGCATACAGAGGGTGTCATAATGATCCTACACTTCCAATTTCGTGCAGTTTTGACTATGTTAGGTCACAGATACCTTTAATTACAACACCTCATTTTTACTTTTTTGTGTTTAACTAGGTGGCGCTATACATGAAATGAGTGGTTATGGAATGGGTTGACATGGCCCCTTGAGATCAACATACAAAAAAAAATGGGCCTCCTAAACCCTACGGTTTTCGAGATATTCACAGAAAACTGTGTCTGCCCTACCCTCCTTTCGGGGGGTCCAGTCCAGCGGGGGGGCTACAGATCAAAACGAAAAACGATGGTTCCATGCTATCCATGTGGGGGATAGCATGGAACCATGCCCACCAAGTTTTGTGTACCCCGGTCTTTCAGTGTCCCGGGAATCATTGACGGAAATTTGGGCATGTGAAAAAAAATAAAAAAAAAAAATTAAAAAAAATAATAATCTTTTTGGCAGCGCGGCGGTCATAATAAGATGGATGTTGCTGTTGGCGAACAGTGTGACACGAGTTAAGCTTTTATTAAGTTGGCAAACGTTTGAACTAGCCAACTAGCTCTACTGGTGGGAAACGCATGGGACTCATAGCGCTGCCGCTGTCCTATTGTGTGCAGAGGGAATTTGAAAGACAACTAATTATCCCGCTCCTTGGTCTGAGCACTGCGAACAGTGAGTGCCCAGACCCTACATTTTAATGTGGGTCTGGCTCGTCAGGCTATGAGGATTGTGCATTCACAAAGAAATTTTTTCAATGAAAAATGTAATATTTAATTAAACTGAGGATTGTGCAACTCTGAACTCATACAGTATATATACATCAACATATAATACTTAACAACAATAATGTTGGTACATAATCTTGGCTTCATAATTATAAGAAAAAGGGGGTTGTCCCAATTTACAAAACTAAATATTCTCCAAATACTGTATGGTACATTTATCAGAACAGAGGTAAGATGTTTGAGGTAAAGTTCAATCTCAAATGAAAAGTAACTTTCACTCATTGACAAATATAAGAACAACTTGAGAGAATAAAAGTGGAATTTTCTGAAGAAAAAAATTGACATGGACATGGTAATTACTTCCAGTACATTATTATGACCGCCGCGCAGTTTTTCTTTTTCGCATGTCCAAATTTCCGTCAAGGATTCCCGGGACACTGAAAGACCGGGGTAGACGAAACTTGGTGGGCATGTAACCCCATATGGATAGCATGGAACCATCGTTTTTCGTTTTGATCTGTAGCCCCCCCGCTGGACTGCACCCCCCGAAAGGAGGGTAGGGCAGACACAGTTTTCTGTGAATATCTTGAGAACCGTAGGGCCTAGGATGACCAATTTTTCCTCGTGATGTTTGCCTCCAGGGGTCATGTTAACACATTCCATGTGCACACATGTGCATAAACAGATACACACGCACACACATACATTTACAGTAATCATACGTATGACACATACTCACACAGTAGACATATGTAAACATGCATGCACATGCACAAACACACATACGCAGGCAAACACACAACGCATTACACATACACACACACACACACACACACACATAAACATAAACTTGTACACGCACACATGCACACAATTCAAGAATTTTTCCCGTCATCTACTTCCTGAATTTTTGGTCAACGATACCCGGGACAACGAACCACCGGGGTACATGAAATTTGGTGGGTATGTAGCCCCACTAGACTTTTACGGAAAAATTTTGTTTCGTCCACGGGGGCCACACCCCCCCCCAGTGATGGGCCCCCGAACCGCAAAAAAACCAGTTTTTCCTAAATAACTACCTGAACCGTGGCACTGAGGATGAAGAATCTTTTATGGTATGTTGGTCTCAAGGGCCCACATCAACCTGGCCCATAATCACTCATTTGTGATTTGAAGCCCCCCCCCCCCCAGTTAAAAAATTAAAATGCAATATTATTATGCTTTAATCGCCCCTATCTTCAGTTAAGATGTTCAGAACTGCACCAAATTGTGTATGATTGACCTGGCATTCTCTGGGGGTATGCCAAGTTTCGTAGAATTTCATCCATGGGGGGGTCTAAAAAAATTAGGTTATGTGTACATTTAGTGACTGTACACTCATTGGCCTGTAGATGGTGGTGCACACATATACATGTAGCGCTCGTAGACCTGGACCAGTAATTCAAGCACTAAACATCAACCTAGGCTCGGGAGAGGGGTATGCTTAAATGGACTAACTCACAAGAGGAATTAATAAGTTGAACAATTGACAGTTTTATTGCCTCCAAACAGCAGTGTGGTTACACAGCATTGAATGGGCAAAATATAAATGAAATGATAAGGAAGAGCTCTTCAAACAAATAAAATATGAAAATCAAAGGAAATATAGAATTCAAGCCCCTTATTCCGGTATGTACTGATTCAAGAAAGTTCAATTCCTGTATGAAAAGTGTGTATCAGTTCCTGTATGAAAAGTGTATATCAGTTCCTGTATGAAAAGTGTATTGATTCCTAAAGTTCAGTTCCTTGAATGTGTGCGGATATGACTACTGTGTTGAGTCAACAGTGTGGAAAATCTTATCTGGTGTTCGATGAACGAATGAACAAATCTTGGGTTTCTCTGAGACAAATCGTACGGTTGGCCACACCGCTTCCACGATCGTTCTCAGTCTCACTGGGCTGGGCTCGCCATCTGGGATCCAAATCTGATCTGGTCGTTCAAAAAACCAATCTACACAAAGTGCAGAATAATAAGAATTCTGTTCTATTTCTATTCTTCAACATGAGACCTCATTAACTTCTTTCTTTCTTTTAGAACATCTTCTAATGTGTAACCAATAACTAAGGATGCACTTAAGATTACATTGAGATGAATTACTTACATCACAATAAACTATACAAATGAAATATAAGCAATTAAATTACTTATAAGCATGTACTTTCAGTACAATTCAACGAATTGCATAAATGAAACAACAATAATGTTTTTAACATCATTAAGCAGTGTGCTTATCTATTTTACACTTCCATTTACTAAAACATTTTCCTTTTTAACCTTTTCAAGGACTATTTTAACATATTGCATTGTAACATGACTATGAATTAAATATTACAACTAACTTATTCAAAATATACATGTGAAACTCAAAAGCTATGCATTTCTAATGTATCTGTATTATAACTCATTAGCATTCGTTATTACAACAAAACTGAATGCTAAAATGTAAACAAGTTAAGCGCCACGCATCTCGCATGGTTCAAAGCGCTACTAACGGCTCGGTTGACCAGGCTACCATGCTGCGCCAGCTAGTTAGGGCGTTAGCTAGGTTTTAACATTGAGCACAATGACACGGCTTGTACCAAAGTGGCAGGAAACATCAAGATTCTCGTCAGAGATTAAACATTCTATTTAACTATGATATGGCATACCAAGGTTTCATACAAACATTGAGCATCGTCTCACTCATACTCCGATTGGTTTTTATGAATTACATCCTTTCCTAGAATGCTAGTGAGAAACTAGCAAAACGTGCTTTACTCCCCGGAGTTCCAATTTGCTATAAACTCGACAGAATCACTTTTCTTTCTTATTCAAAGTTGAGTTTGAGGTAGACTAATATCTTATGGATATAACTAGATGTAAAGTATTGACTTTTCAAAAGTATTTCGTTATTATTTATCTTCTAATCTGGGAGCTCTTTCAGGTACACGTTCACAGGAAATATGTCGCTGGTAGAGAGAGAGAATGTTTGCTAGTAGGACGCTCTACTCTTCTGACACATAGAGCGCCCTCCATAGGAAGATACATGTAATTGCATCTAGATTAGTAGCCCTAATTTCATGAGGGTTACATACACATGCACACACACACAGGCACCCACATACTATCGGTATTAGAACGCCCGATACATAATTACAAATTTAGTAGGATTAAAAGAAAGCCAAAATAAATATTCATCATCATCATCATCATGGCTGCATTTTCAGTATTGGCAATAAGTAGTCGTTTGTCCACTAGATGGCGCATCGTTGCAGTGAGACGTAATTTTGTTGAAAGTTAAAAGTGGGTTGGAAAAACAATGGACGCTTCCTACAAGGACTGTAATTTACCGCAGAGAACATCTAATAAGGATAGGACAATGTTCACATGAAGTGTAATTCCCATTTCTTCTTGAAGCCGAAATAAATCTGAGGATGTTTATCGGACATGCTTGGTTTATAGTGCAGGTACGTTAATCTTGTAATATCAATAAGGACCTAGGTGATGTTACCGTTAGCGTTGGTTGAGTGATGGAGGCCAATTTGATTGATTGCATTTGTAGAAAACTATAAATGCGGTTATACCAAGCAAATTGATAGCAGCACTGTTTGTATCTTTCGACTGTCATTTATTGCACGTGCTACAAAATCATTCTGTGCAATGGAAGATTTACCAACGTTACACCGGTCTGATACAGTTTTGCCTATGGGCATTTCTCAGATTTCGGGCCTATTTGGGTTACTGAAATTTTGAAAAATAAAATTCAAACTTTTACTAATTGGTATGCAACAAGTTATCAGTCATTTTGATAGGAGTAACCTTGTTAGCTTGGTTGAGACCACAATATAAGGGAATTTATGTTTTTTTGTCATTTTTCAGGTAAATGTCATTACCATCACATTATCTAATATGTACATTTTAAAGATGAAATGGTCAATCAATGATCAATCAATGATCAATTATGGTTTCACATGAAGTCTATTTTATCTTGAACTTATTAGAATTGTTGAATTTTACTTACAATATGAATTATAGTCGTTTAAGTATCTTATTTTTTTATTTTTTCACTCGACCCTGGCTTGAAATTTAATTTATTTGAAATAAATGCCATATATCATATCTGTTTTCATCCAGTGGCAATTTAGACTGTCCAACATTGTCAAAAATATCTAATTAATGTAATTTATTGTGATTTATACAAATTCTATTGGCAAAAATATGCATGGTGATGGTGATGACATTGCAGTTCTGGTAATGACATTTGTTGCGGTGATGACAAATCACTGATCGTAATCTATTGCAATTAAATGTTTATAATTTAGAAACCCAAATTGAACTAACTTTGTGAAAAAAAAAGTATTTATTTTAAAAATAGTACTTTAAATGTATCTGCAAAAATGTCATCACCAACACAGTCGTCATTACCACTACATTTCAAGCTATAATGTGCTGGTAATGACTGTGTTGGTGATGACATTTATACCGAAAAACTACCCTAAGAAGCAAAAATGATCACCATGCAAGTGTAACTAGCTTTCTACATGTAATGTACATCATTTAAACTATTAAAGTCGTTTTAAAATTTCAGGAATATTCAAAAATACAGAAATACAATGCGTATGGTAATGACACATAATAAGTGTACAGTACATGCCCAAAACGAGGGATAAAGAGTAGATTTTCTTATGTTTCTGGACATCAAGGCATCAATCTTTCTGCTTGACACCCATGTATTCCACTGTGATATTAGGTGACCATGGTTACCAAATATTTTTTTGATGAAAAAACAGTAGCAAAGTGCCTTTATGTAGAGTGTGCTGGTAATGACGGCTAAACCATGGGACAGGTAAACATTAAGCAAAATAAAACAGGAAATGCATATGCATAATGTGTGCATGCAGTTCATTAGTTCAGGTAACATTTAATTCATATGCATGAATTTTTGATAAATAATGTTTGAGATATGGCACAATATGTGAAAACTCTGGTTGCGGACAACACCAAAACACTGATATTGTACCATAAAACACCAATAAAATGTGTCTAAATCATGAGTAGGAGCAACCATTAAAAAAGTCTAGGCTTGTTTTTCTTTATACTAATTAGTGATGCTAAACATTATTAGATTTAACGTGTTTTTAATAGAATTACACCCTGTGGACAGAAATAGGCCCCAATTCTGGGAAATACCCCTATACATGCGTGAGACTGAGACGCCTGTTTATTTTGTTTTAAGTGCATGCAGGGTGTGAGAGGGGAATCTTTGATTCCAGCTTGGTAGTTGTAGTCTGTGAAATTAAAAAGCACGTGTGTGTGAAGTGTCCAAACAATGACACCTTCATTTCATTATGGCTGCTTTAGCAACACACCTTAAGCTACTGTGTAGTGGGTCCCATTTAGTGGTTACTTCATTCGCGCTTTCCTTGACTCATGGAGCTGCGTGAATGTTATTTACAACTTTTCGCCACGATATGGCAGTTTAAGTCCGCTTGATACTGTAAGGCGTAAGCCATTGGTTTCCAAAGGAGATTTTATTTGTGTCGCCAGCCTATTGACAATTTATGTTGTAAATAGGCCTACCTTATAATCCTACCTGTAGCTTAGGGAAGCTAACAGCTTTCTATTAGGATCTAGTTTGTTAGTTACAGTTTTGTCATAACTCCCTGATGCATTTTTGCATTTAGAATAGCCAGAGCGTGTATATCTCAATCGGAAAATTAAACAATATCGGGTGCCTATGGACTAGGCTGGGTGAACCCAGCCTGATCTGCCCGCTATTTATTTTTTGATTTCTTAAAAGATTGAGCTTGGTCTGATGAAAGCCAGACTAGCCATGGACCTCAGTTACAAAATGCAAGGGAACATGAATCAGCCTATATTTGCACGAACAATAATGGACAAAAGCTCTTCAACTTTGGCCCGTTAAAATGTGTATGAACAGTCTAGCGACGCATTTCATCAAGGCCCATTTGGACATGTCAGTTATTTGCACCACTGGTTAGATGTAAAACAGCATTTCGTTTCAGACTACTGTTACTTAATTTGTGCATTAACAATAACGTTTCAGACTACTGTTACTTAATTTGTGCATTGACAATAAAGTATTACATGAACTAAAGATGACTAAAATCTTATGTAGAAGAAGAAACATTCACAAAAAATCCATCCATCCAAAATGACCTTTGTTTTGATAGCTGTTGAAAACGGCATGGAACTGACAGAGATGTTTTTGTTTATAAATACATAAAAAATAAATAAATAACATTATGCGGATACCTTTTGCTTTTCCCAAATACAATGTAGCCTACAGGTGTAAGTGTCCTTTCATCAATCCAGTTGCAATGGATGAACTGTGATGAACTGCCCTTCTTGTGATTGTTTAGAGATTTTAAAGGTTTTATAACAATGCTACATCTTCTTTGGCTATTCTACAATCTATTCACCTTTTCAGCACCAGTAGGCTACTTTCTGTGCAGCCGCACACACACACTCAGGCATGCCAAACAAGCATACACAAAAGTTTCAAGAGTGGGGGATGGAGTAAAATATGGAGACAAATTGAAGTGTGATTTATTTTCGCGGAACGGATGTACAGGACTGAGCGGCGGTCATATTTTGTACCGCTATGCGGTACATCTAGTTTCAGAGGTAGTAGAAAGTAACAGAGAGCAAGGGGAAAGTAACAGAGAGCAAGTTCATTTGTCGTACTTGGACACCGTTACCGTTGGTCATTGAAAGAAGCGTCTCACTTACTACACTCTGCTGTCGTTTGACCGCTCGGCTTTGGCTTTCCACCATCTGACTTTAACTAACTAACTTAACTAAGCTAACTTTACAGTGGAAAGCATGATTTTCAGAAATTATTGCATCTTGGCAAAGAAGACTGCGCGAGTGTTTGTTTCGCGTAGACATCAACTTCCGATTCAAATCTGGCAAAGGTAGGCTACATTTCTACATTACAAGTAATTAATCTCCAATCCGTGCACAATCAACTATCCATTCAGTTTAGATTTGCCCTTTACTCAATGGACTTCTTGAAACAGAAAGAGTCAATCTTGGAATCCATGCAAGCTAAACTATCGCGATACTACGCCATTGTTGTACACCAGCCATAGCCATGGTTCTGTGTGAAAGTCTAATGCTTTGCAGTAGGCCTATGACAGAAAATGTAATTTTATCCCATAATAGCGCAGATATGAACGTTTGCTGATGTCTCAGTCTCCGTAGGCCCTCGAGCTCAATGTCCGTGTGTCCCGTGCTGTCGGTGCGACCTATCCGGGCACTGGTGGATGAAAAGTTTCAGATAGTTGTGACAAATTTACACCCAAAACAAGAGGTAACGCTTCACTCCTTACATCAGTCCGAGGATAACGACTACTGGGAGGCGTTTGGCCATTATATCAGCGACGCAGATGGAACTGTTATAGGTAGGCCACTTACACTTAAGTTAAAACTATATGGTCATAGCCTACCGTTTTACCTAGACCTACTGCTGCCAAATTACGCCGGCTGGCTGGGTGGGAGGGGACATGGTGAGAAAATAAACAAGTGCATGTCAAAAAAAATTACATGCAAGTTCCATAATTTACTTCAAAAAGTTAAACTTTAATATATTATTCTAGATTCATTCCACATAAAGTGAAATATGTCAAGCTTTTTTGTTTTAATCTTGATTACATATCAGAACAGCAAAAATCCAGAATCTCAATATATTAAAATAATAATCTGGTTTAGTACCCACAACCGCAATGATTGAATTGATATAACTATGACTATAACCTTGTTGTTTTTTTTCTCATAGTCATGGAAGATAACAGCAAAGGTGGGACCTATGTTGGAGTTGAACCCATGGGTCTCCTTTGGAGCTTGCGACCCGTTCCTGGTAGCAGAGACGGACTCAGGTGGCGTAACCTTCAGCCAGAATAATGTCCACGAGATACTGTCTGATTAGGTCAGTCATAATACCTCTCTGTGATGTTTTAGGTTGCGAAAGAGAGACGTCTTGTCACCAATGGTGGTAAACATATCCGTGCACAAAGGTCACACAAACCAGGGGTTCTCTGAAAAGGACGCCCTGGCCACGGTTGTCACGGAGAGATGGTACCTGGCGCCAGGTGTTCAGCGTGTGGACATCGGGGATCGAGGGGTTAAAGGCACTCTCTTCATACCACCAGGTACAATCCCCCCCACACACACACACACACACACACACACAAACATTTTGAATGATTTTGCAAACCATGATTGTTTGTGTACTTGTGACAAGCATGATTAAATACTATTAACTTTTGACATATTTGCAAATATTAAAAATGATGAAAGTGGACTTTGCAGGCCACTGCATATTTGAGAGATCAGACCACACGTTTTGAAGGAGTGTTTGTGTTGGCTTTGTCTGACATGGTTATGCATGACCATTGCGCATACTTCATACGTGTGTGTATGAAAATATCTGTGTGTGTGTGTGTGTGCAGGCCCAGGGCCCTTCCCTGCAGTGCTGGACATGTGGGGAGGGGGAGGGGGTCTGGTGGAGTACCGGGCGGCCCTCCTGGCCTCACATGGCTTTGTTTCCATGGCGCTAGAATACCTTCCTGCATTCGAACAGCGGGCAGTTGATGTTGATACCGAATACTTTGAGGTGTGTGTGTGTAAATGAGTTTCTGTTTGTTGTCAATGTCAAGTCAAACAAGTTCATCCTGTAACCTTTCACCCAAATTCTCATCATCTTGTGTGTGTGTGTGTGTGTGTGTGCGCGCGCGCGTTATAGACGGCATATAAGGTCCTGCAGACCCATCCTCAGGTGTCTGGAGACAGAGTAGCTGTGCTTGGTCTGTCCTTTGGGACCTCAGTCACATTCACAATGGCAGCGTACTCTAAAGTTGCACAGGTGAGTCTCTCTGGCTCTCTCTCTTGCTTGCTCAAACACAGTCTGTCTCTCACACAACACTTAGTTGTATGTTAATTTTCTCACACTTCCCAAATGAATACAGGCAAGTCTCTGGTCTGTTCTGGTGTGTCTGTCTGTCTGTCTGTTTCTCTCTCTCTCTCTCTCTCTCTCTCTCTCTCTATACTGCACACTCTCACACGCATGCACACACACTTAATTAAAAATAGATTCACATGTACAGTTGTTCTGTAGACAGAAAGAAAGAATACAGTAATCCACGGAAAGATCTAACAATTTTCAGTGAAACAAACCAAGAGCTCATCATATTCCTGTATATCTGTTGGGATGTGACAGGTGAAATGTGTATATACTATCTCAAACCTTCTATGCAGTAATGTTTGTTTATGTCTCTTTCAGCCCCGGTGTTGCGTGTGCATTAGCGGAAGCCATGTTCACCCTGTTAACAAGTCTTTGTTTGAGGCCTTCCAGTACATTATGAAGTGAGTAGTAAGTACTGGGAGGTGTTGCGCATGTGTAACCTGCGTTGTGCTAGTGTAAAGGTAGCCAGCTCCTACGTAGCTGTGCAGTATGTGCGTTGTGTATACTTCCCTCCCGACACATTAAGAGATGTGCTAGCAAGATATGCTAGGGCCTATATAGCTCACGCTCGACTCCCAATCTGAGGTGCTGCAAATTGCAGGTTTCTAGTCCGGGCAATTCAGAAATGACCACAGGTTCTTATTAACATTCATCTAACCCTCTGTCCAACTCCAAGCATGTTCACAGAGAAATATCTCTTCAAACTTTTTGCGGAATTTGAATCCACCTCTAGTCTGGTATAGCATGCCAGCATTTCATTATGGTGCCTCTTCTTTGGTTCAGTATAAACAAGCATAGACAAGTAAAAACACATCATGAGAGTTCACTTTAGTGTGATTATTATAGGATGTCTAAAAAGGAATTTGTTTGTGTATCTGTCTGCAGGAAAATGACAAAGGCACGTATCGATGAGAACAATCATGTGATCTGGAGAGATGTCATTCTACCCATTCCCACTGAGCCAGACCTTAAAGTGGATGTAAGTGTGTGTGTGTTTGTGTGCATGTGCGTATGCATGAGAAAGGGACAAATAATGCTTATTTTAGTACCTCCACCTTATATTTTTGATGAGCATACTTGATTTGTGTTTATGCATGCAGGTGGGCCGGATAAAGTGTCCTCTACTGATTGTGATTGGTCAGGATGATCAAAGCTGGGCTACGGTGGAATCTACAGAAGATGTGAGTTAATCTGCCACTAAGATCAATTGAATGTTATTCTAATTGAGATCAATTAAATGTTATTCTCTTCGATAGAAGCATCTACAAAATTAATAAATGTAAATGTCAATCACTCACTCTCAATCTTGAACGCTAATTCAGTGTTTCCCACAGAATTGGATTGAATTTGTGGCGGTAGCTGACTTGGACAGAGGGGGGGGGGGGGTGGATTCATAACGTTTTCTACATAGTTAAAATAAAGGTTCATACTTCTCCTTGGGACAAGCACTTTTGCACTTTTGAATTTTGGAACACACTTTCCCATTTACATCGGGATTTTGCAAACATTCAGTGTCAGAGTCAATAAAATGAGCCCTTCAACGAAATTGACAAGCAGCTGTAAGTAGGCTAAGCATGCTAAATTCGACATCCAAACAGTATTACAGACTATTAGTTTAGTCTCTTCAATGTAGCCTACTATGTTGTGATAAGACCTTAGCAGAGTTCACTTCAATGCAGCAGTTTTGAACAAATTTGTGCAGCATGGTCAAGATGCTAAGCGGATTTAATAGCAATTTAGCCAGACGTCTTCTATGCAATGCTTCTATGTGGCAACAACAATCCTTCAACAATTGTGAATATTTTGTTAAATGCACATGCAGAGGAGGAGCAGCGGGCTACGAGAGAGAGCGGGGTGGGGCAAGGAAAGGCTGCATAAAAAGCGCAGCTCAATGGCAATGCAAGGATTTGATCTTATATTTAATTTAAATTAAATTAAACATAGAATATTAATCTGTGGCGGCCGATTTTTATTTTGTGGCGCCCCGCCACAGATTAGTCAATGTATGGGAAACACTGTAATTAAACTTTATGACCACATGTGTTTATTGTTTTTGTGTGTTTGTGTGTGTGTGTGTGGACACAGATAGAGCAGATGATGGAGCGGGCAGGGAATCGCCACCTCCTGACGGTGTTGTCGTATCCAGACGCAGGTCACCTGATCGAGCCACCTTACACACCTCACATCCGCTTCAGCAATTTCGTCACACAATTCAACAGGATGAAAGGTACACCAGTGGCGGTTGCTGCTCTTTGGAACAGGGGAAGCTCTGATAAAAATGGTCAATTATTAAATTAATATTATTACGGTGCTATATTGTTCTTTGAGGGCAAAAATTATCCCCAAACCCAGAATAGACTAAACAGTAGGCTATAGAGTTGGCATGGCAGACATGGCAGCTTGGGGGAGTTTAGGCTAGCCTTCTAGAGTTATTTCTCTGTGTACGTTCATCTGCCTTGCTGTTTTATTTTTAATCTCCCCTGGTGGGCTTTTAAAATTCAAGTAAACATTAGCATATTAGCCTACACCGTTATATAGCGCGCTACCTAACTTAGCCTAAATACACAACTGAAACAAAAGCAAGGCACAAACTCTGTAACTCCACATAACGGTTTTATTTACAGTATGCTATTTACAAAGACAAATAGAAACCGACTGTATTGCTCACAAATTATGAATGAACTTGAACCACTTCCTGTCAGATCACGACATGCTGTCAATCAAAAAGAGTCCAGCCTCTATGACGGTTCCTCCAATCATCATACAGAAGCTCGGCGTCCAGGCCATCCCACTGTCCCATTCACTCCCAGAGACGCCGGGCTTCCCTGGAAATGACGACTTTGTGGTGCTTGTCCAATAAACGTGTAGCTTTTCTGCAGTGAGATCAGCCCACTCTGTAGTGCCATTGAAAGTCCAGTGAAGCCGAGTGTCTATGGGTTTTTTGCATGTTTTTTTTTATGGATCATGTCGTCACAACAATGTATTACGGGTGCGAAATCACGATAAATGACCTGCAAAACCTTATTGCTGAACAAACTAGCCATGAAGATGAATGTTTTCAACATGTTATATAGTTGGAATATTAGGCTAGAAGCTTAGCTAATGTAATAGTGTTATTTGATGTGATTTTCTGTGATATTTTAGAGGAGGCTGAGCTTCCCCTGTAGTCTTAGAGCAATCGCCTCTGGTACACACACACACACCCACACACCCTTCCTAACCTGTCTGTTGTGTTGCAGTGTTGATGCTGTGGGGGGGTCAGACGAAGCCTCATGCACACGCCCAGGAGGACTCATGGGAGAAGATCCTCCATTTCCTCCAGAAACACCTTTACCAGGACTTACCACCAGCAGCCAAACTCTGATTAAACACACACAAACACACACACACTCTACCAGGACTTACCACCAGCAACCAAACTGATAACACACACACACTCTACCAAGACCTACCACCAGCAGCCAAACTCTGATTAAACACACACAAACAGACACACACACACACACACCAGAGTTTCCACTTGAAACAAATGGTGCCGGTCAAACCGGCAGAGGTTTCGTTTTCCAGACATTTTGATGATATGCTGGTCAAATATCTTATTATCGCTTCTTAATTAGTTCAGGAAAACTTGAGACAGGCTATATAGGCTTGAGTCAGGCCATATAGAATGCAACATGTTCATTAGCCTAACTTAAACATGCTTAACTAGTGTCAATTTAAAGATCTAGCCAGTATATCTGCTGTTTTCATGGACAGCAAGAATCCGCTTTGTTCGTTGTTTTAAATAGGCTACGTTGTTTGTTGCTGCTACCCATGTTATCTCCAGTGGTTCAACAGTTTCACTTGCTCAGATGCGCGCACACATTGAATGAGCGCTCACACCACTACCCTCTAATGCTATGCCTCTTTATTTGATAACACTAAAAGAAATATTTCCTATTCTGGAAAATGTTTAGTTTCTTTTTCTTTAGGTCCGAGGTTCAATGATGGCCTACCATTCGATTGTGCCACAAATTATCCGTGGACCAGCAATCTCCTCGTCGAGGAGGCCCTAACCCTGCAGATCATAGACAGAGGAAAGGATGCTCTGGGAACAGAACACAGTTGCATGTCCATTGTAGCCATGGGTCTGTCTACACTGAAAATGACAAGTGTCTTGGTGCGGCCGCACACCCGCACCTCCACTTCCAATGTCAATGATTCCGACAGATACGCCCGACTCTTCGCCTTTTTCTCTGGTGGTGGTGGAGCCGATTTACCATCGGTCTGGCCTCTGAAAAAAGCTTTTAAGGCTACTGGGCCTGGCCATGTTTGAACCGTCTCACTCATTCATTCGTTGTTTAACAGACGTTTTAAGCGTGCGCTTCCTATTTGAAATGCAGCATATGCGTGTTGTTTAATAACTTTCAAACGGTAGAGCCTGTTCCTTTAAAACTTAGCCAAAGGACGTCTTGCTTTAGTATAGACCAAATTTTAGACTTATTCTCAAATTCAGATTGTGTTAGGGGAACGGGATTATTAGCCAATTTCAATTAGACAATTTGACCAGAGATATTTAATTTTTTTTTCCGGCCAATGTCCTAGCCTGGAAAATCCAGACCCTGGTAATCTAGAAAGATTAAGGGTCTAGCCACGAACAATGTAATGGCCCAACTCGAGGGGCGGCACCAAGCATGCATTTGAAAATCTCACTGCACGCAATTGGATAACACTAGACCAATGTTTACTCTAAATGATTCCGGACTTCGATGCAATTGGATAACACTACGACCAATGTTTACTGACCTCCAACGTTGCAGCGCTGTCGTCATCAGTTTAGCTCGCCTCTGGCCCGCATATATCAGATACGCAGATTTGATTGGTTCCCCGGGATGCAAGGAGTAAAAGTAACGTGCATCATTGCTCATTGCCAGAGTGTCTTGCAGAGACAATTCCATTGTGCTCTCGCGTGAACTCTGGAGTTCCAGGGTACCAATGTCCGGCAATTACCGGACAACGGAAGCCCTGACACACACACACACACACACACACTCTACCAGGACCTACCACCAGCAGCCAAACCCTGATAAAACACACACACACACTTCTCTCCAGCAGGATTCACTGCCAAATCAGTGTGGAAAATAAAATTGGTTCATGTTCCTCCAGGTCACCACGGTAACCCAATATGTTGCGTGCCAAGAAAACATGCATTTATCAGGTTATCAAATGTGTATTCATTTCTGAGTGACAGGTCTGTGAAAGTCTGGTTGATCCTGTCAGGAACAATTATACTATGGCCAGGTCAGGAATATGTTCATGAATACTGAATAAATACTGAATAAATAAGTAATGTATTGCCAGAGAATGTCTAGTAAGTGTCCGTAGACTTTCGTATGGCCATAGACAGTAAAAGAAAGGGTATGGCTAGGTTTGGACTTTGGCGTCCGGTATACGTCACGTGTGTGGGCGGAGCTCTGACTGTGGGGTCTGCTAGCAGAGAGAGAGACCGACCATTCTCTGGACGAGTATCGAAGAACTTTGGTAAACATTGGAATTGTCGATTTATCCCAGAAGATGAATGTGTTTGCTGATGTCAGCCTTCGTGTGTCAGCGAACTCGATGGCCGTGTGTCCCGTGCTGTCAGTGCAACCTACCCGGGCAATGGTGGATGAAAAGTTTCAGATAGTTGTGAGAAATTTACCCCCAAAACAAGAGGTAACACTCCATTCATTGCATCGGTCCGAGGATAAAGACTACTGGGAAGCGTTTGGTTATTATATCAGCGACGAAAATGGAACAGTCACAGGTAATATTGAAGTTAAAAACTTTATCAGCAGGTTAAAGCGGGTTTCACTCCATCTTAACCAGCTAATGCTTGATCTTTACATTTTATACGAGTTAAAAAATCAGGTCGCAATGCATCTCACACACACAAAGATAATCTCAACCGATAATCCTCGGCAACACGCAGAAATCGTCCCGCAGAAATCGTAGTGTGTGAGGTCGGCATGCTAATCAGGCGAGCGACCTTATCCGTTGTGTTTTATAACTCTTCTGAACAGTTTAGGTGTCACAGGGCATGCACACGTGCTGCTCTGTGTGTATATAGCTTTTGGTGACTTTACGCCATCTAGTTAGGGAAAGTTAGGCTTTTTTTTGTTCGCCAATCGGAAAAAAAAATCTTACCAATAGCTTTTTTTTACTATGTGTTCCTATAGTCTAACACCTCCTAATTTATCCACGGCCAACTCCTCGGTGAAACACCTGGAGAGCCCATCAAGTTTGGGGTGCCCAGAGGGACTGGGCGGAGAAAATGAAAACATTTTTTTTTTAACCAATATGCTTTTGAGATGTCTAACTAGGGGTGATGAATCTATCCCAGCCATTCGTTTTGAGTAAAAATTACTCCCGGTACATACAAAAATCCATACCAAGTGGTTTTATTGAACAATTACAAAACAAAACTTCCTTAATCTGTTTAAAATGTAACAAACCTCATCCAACTCCCCTGCCCTCCCTCACTCCTGTTATCTTCTGGCTGGTTGATGTTCTGGCAAGAGTTACCATGACAGTTCCAACAATCAGAAATACACTTGACTCCTTGCTTTTTACAGCAGCACCTGAGAGTGTCACAGTTCCCTGCCCAGTTTCCATAGTTTGGTGACCATAATCATTCCTCCCCCCTTTTCTCATAGTTGTAGAAGATGCCAGTAGAGGTGGGACCTATGTTGGAGTTGAACCCATGGGTCTCCTTTGGAGCTTGCGACCCGTTCCTGGTAGCAGACACGGACTCAGGTGGCGTAGCTATCAGCTACAATAACATTCAGGAGACAGTCTCCGATAAGGTCACACTGAACATGATCTTTGTGATGTTTTAGGTTACGAAAAAGAGACGTCCTGTCACCAATGGTGGTGAACATATCAGTGTATAAAGGTCACATGACCCAGGGGTTCTCTGAAAAGGACGCCTTGGCCACGGTGGTCACGGAGAGATGGTACCTGGCGCCAGGTGTGCAGCGTGTGGAAATCGGGAAACGAGGGGTCAAAGGCACACTTTTCATACCACCAGGTACAATCCCCCACTCGGTCTTTCTCTCACACATCTACACACTCACTCAAAACTATGACAGCTGTAAGGTGATTTTGCAAACTATGCTTGTTCATATAATTCTGACATATTTAAATACAAACTAAATGTCACAATTTTGTATGCAAAACTGGGGAAAAGACAACCTGTTGCATCTATAGGGCACTGCAGATTTGAGAGTTCAGACTGCTAAAGAGTCTTTGTGTTGGTTTGGTATAGCATGGTTTTGCATGCGTATGCTTCATATTTGTGTATGCTTCGTATTTGTGTATGTGCAGGCCCAGGGCCCTTCCCTGCAGTGCTGGACATGTGGGGAGGGGGAGGGGGTCTGGTGGAGTACCGGGCGGCCCTCCTGGCCTCGCATGGCTTTGTTGCCATGGCGCTGCAATACCTTGGTGCAGATGAAGAGTGGACGTCTGATGTTGAGACTGGATACTTTGAGGTGTGTGTGTGTGAGTGAGTGAATGAGAGTCTGTCTGGTGTCAAGTTGACATGGACAAAATTCATCTGTGTTTTGTAATTTTTTCAAATTAAACTGTCATTTTGTAAATGCTTCTGAGAAATATATTAGGCTAGCCTGCTTCACTACCTCTGCTTTGGTCGCAAGCTTCCCTCCTCCGACTTCTAACTATTCATGCGTTTTCTATCTCTCTCTCTCGCTCGATCACTCACTCTCTACAAACTTAAGTTGATCTTAAAGGAACCACACTTTTATAAGTGTAATTGCTGCTGTACCATGGAGGACAGGCCTATTATGTGTTTGATCCGTCATTGGTAATAGGCTTATATTATGTAAAATGGAGATATCATAGGGCTTATTGTATATATTATTTTCCAAAGTAAATTTGCAAGAAACTAGGTATAAAAACAGGGTTTTTATAACAAACAAGATTTTCTTCAGAACCGTGGATTTGATGTGTTGTTACACCAGTACTATGCCTACATTCTGCTCAACTGGCGTGTTTACATGTGTTGCAGACGGCGTATAAGGTCCTTCAGACCCATCCTCAGGTGTGTGCAGATCGGGTAGCTGTGCTCGGTCTGTCCTTTGGAACCTCTGTCACTCTCACACTAGCAGCGTACTCTAAAGTCGTACAGGTGAGTCGCGCTGTCTTTCTTTCTGTCTGCTTGTCTGTCTTTTTGCCTAGTGGTGTCACAGTTGTTCTGTAGAATGAACAGATAAATATATAAATAAATGCAATATTTCAATGACAAATGTGTGCTAAGATGAAGTTAAGATGTCATACAAGTCTGTTAGGATAAATGTATAAATATTGTTTTATTATTTCAAACCTTCTATGCAGTGATGTTCACTTTCATGAACATTTTACTGATATCTTTCGTGTTCATGTCTCTTTCAGCCCCGGTGTTGCGTATGCATCAGTGGTAGCCATGTTCACCCTGTCAACAAGCCCCTGATTGAGGTCCTACAGGTCATGATGCAGTGAGTACTAGGTGGAGAGTGCACTATGTATGAGTGCACCAAGAAAAAATTGTTTGTATGAAACCTCTACACCCACGGTTGTCAAACTGGGGTACGCGTACCCCCAGGAGTACGTGGACTGATTTCAGGGGGTACGCAAAAAAATATCTAAGTCATATGCCTTTTCAAACGTTTTCTCTATCCCACGTTGGTAACTTAACTTCCGCATTTGCACTGCACATTAAAAACTTATTTTCTCCGCATTAACAAAATATTCGAGAGTGGAGACAGAGAGGGTAAAACAGCGTTTCTCAAACTGTGGGCCACGGAGACATGCCAACATGCCAGGTGGGGCGCGAACTGATGTGAAAAACAGGAGTTTTTTTTATTTCTTTTTTTATCTGTAGCCTAGGCCCAGGTAGCACATGATGCTTAATGGACGACTGTGTTATTCATAGGGAAGCTTCGTGTCAAGGCAGCTTAGTTAGTCCCACCTGAATGAGATTTTGAACGAGGTTGTGAGAGTGGTGAATTTCATCAAGACCCGCCCTTAAAAGCGTGTCTATTCTCCGCGACTTTGAGAGGAGATGGGAGCTGACCAAAAGGCTGTACTGTTTCACAGCGAGGCAAGGCTTTCCCCGAGGTAAAGTGCTGTCGCGTGTTTGAGCTCGAGTCGCCTCTTCTTGGAGGAAGAGCGCATGTTTGAATCTGCAAGCACGCTCACTAATGAACATTTCTTGGAAGGTGGCCTATTTTAACGATATATTTGGAAAGCTCAATGAGTTAAATCTCCAGTTACAAGGCAAAGACAAGCACCTAGCAGATAAGATCACTGCATTCAACAAGACGATTGTGTGTGAGATTAGGTGCAGATCTATTTAAAATCATTATATTCAGCACATTTGTAGGCCTATCATATGTTGACTATTGATGAGATTTGTATCATATGTTTATGATACATATTAATAAAACAATTAAAAAAAAAACTTGTTAACAAGGTGGTGTTGGGGGTATTCCGGAAGATCATAATGTCTCAAGGGGTAAATGCCTGTTAAAAGTTTGGGAACCACTGCTCTACACAGTCAAGACGCCACCTACTGGCCGAGCATATGTACTACAGCGTTTCTACTCCGGTTTTTGCATGTCCGTCTGTTTTCATTTCTGAAAACAACGTAATGTGGATGCAAAACTTCTTGAATACACAAAGGAAAAATATTGTTTCTAAAACCTTTGTTCTTGTGTGGATTAAGCTTTAGTAGCCACTACTAAGCGCACTGGTAAAACCGATACATGGTAGGACTTTCTGAAGCTGGGCTTACACCTCTGTACACTGGGGCATATTGCCTCTGGTTTGCTTCAGTATTTAAATGAACTGGAGCGGCATGATAAAGGTTCTCTCTGAACATGATTGTTACAGGATGTCAAAGAAGGAATATATGAATGTGTGTGTGTCCGTCCGCAGGAACATGACAAAGGCACGTATTGATGAGAATAATCATGTGGTCTGGAGAGATGTCATTCTACCCATTCCTACTGAGCCAGACCTTAAAGTGGATGTAAGTGTGTGTGTGTGTGTGTGTGTGTGTTTGAGGAACACTGCAGCCCACAGAGCAACAGTGACAACAGGTAGCCCACCAGAGTGGCCGTGACAGTGTTTTAGGGAGAAAGACACAGTTCGAGTACCTCCACCCCATACGCTTGATGGGCGTGTGTGAAAATTGTCTTTGTGATGCTGTTTCTGTGTAGGTCAGCAAGATGACACTGTTGAGTCCGTGCCTATTTCTCATCACGGATATTCACAGGCAGCATAGTTTGCAGTGGCTGTGTGGATAGATACATTTTTTAAACTTGCACTAAGTGTGTGTGTGTGCGCACAGGTGGGCCGCATAAAGTGTCCTATGCTGATTGTGATTGGTCAGGATGACCAGAACTGGGCCACGGTAGAGTCCACTGAAGACGTGAGTCGGGATATTCTCTCTATCTATCTATCTATCTATCTATCTATCTATCTATCTCTCATGAATTGTTCAAAATGGAAAAATATTGTGTTATTTTAACCTTTTATTCAAATTCACATATATTTGGTGTGTGTGTGTGTGGACACAGATAGAGCAGATGATGGAGCGGGCGGGGAATCGCCACCTCCTGACGGTGTTGTCGTATCCAGACGCAGGTCACCTGATCGAGCCACCTTACACACCTCACATCCGCTTCAGCAATTTTATCACACAACACAATAGGGAAAAGGGTATGTACACAACCATACACACACCTTACTTTCGCTCCAGCAACTACATCACACTACACTGCAAGGAGAAAGACACACACACGCACACACACACACACCCTTCCTAATCTGTCTGTTGTGTTGCAGTGTTGATGCTGTGGGGGGGTCAGACGAAGCCTCATGCACACGCCCAGGAGGACTCATGGGAGAAGATCCTCCTCTTCCTCCAGAAACACCTTTACCAAGACTTACCACCAGCAGCCAAACTCTGAACACACACACACACACACACACACTCTACCAAGACTTACCACCAGCAGCCAAACTCTGATGATAACACACGCGCACGTGCTGCGCGTCGGTGTCCGGTTCGCCCTGTCGGGACTTATAGCTTCAGTACTCTCAAGATATCTTCATACGGCTCTGGGTATTCTGTAAGGGATAATGTGTAGAACGCCGGTCATTATTGGGAAAATAAGTCCCGACAGGGTGAACCGGACCCCAACGCACAGCAGAGGAGTCTTGTTCCGCCCTGAAGAGACCTATTTTCCCAATAATGATGGCGTTCTATAGCAAAAACGTATTGAGTCGTAGCTTTGCTACAATTGTAACAAAACCAGCAGAACGCTGCTCTCAGACCATTGGTTCAGTATGTTTGTGTTGTAGTTCTTTCTAGGGGATATTGGTGTTGATACGTACGTGGCGATAAATCTACAAATCCCGTGATAAATGCAATACCTGCTCGCAAAATAAGTCTGCGTCTCCTCAGAGTTTGTTAAAGTTCAGCTACGTGTGGAAAAGGGTAAAGTGTACTTTCAACGAGACGTGGCTAGATCACAACGATTTCCGCTGTTGGTTACAAGCGGTACCCGGTTAAGAGGCACAATAATATCTGCCCCCATAGCAAATGCAGTGTGCGTTATGCAGATGCTTGTTTCCTAACACCCACAATATTTACCAAATTCACAGCACTGGTAATGACATGAGTCTGTTAAAGAGGCACACTAACATCACCTGGCTGCACTAGCTGATATACAGTGGTACTGTGGTAGCAGTAGTTACAGTCCAGTTCAGTGAGTTCATGGCACAATAGAAAGGTCTATTTACCTACAGTATATTCTTATAAAAAAAATGTCCAATACTTGTTACATGGTAGCAACTAGATTAAGGATGTTTCACGTAAAGTCCGGATTGTTGGACAAAATGTTTGCACTAAATCAGGTAATTAAATGCATGTGCTCATATTAGTCTTTACATACTAAGGAGAACATTTGTGCTATCTCAAATGTTGTCCTTGGTGTGTAAAGACTAATAAGAACACATCTATTTAATTGCCTGAGTGATTTTGTGCAAATGGCCTATATCGTCTATAGGCCTCTGCACAGGCACTCCGCAACTTTCGATTACATTAGATTCCATTGTATTGATCACAACCCCAAGACACCAACACTTTCTCGACACATTTGATGGTATCATTTCCCATTCACGCAATATTCTTTGTAAAAGTATAATTTTATTAATTTATTTAGAATTTACTTTTAGTCATTAAGACACTTTGGTTCTATGGAACAATCACTAATCTCAGCTTCGCCATGGCTTTTTTTTTTTTAAGGTGAGTTATATAGTGTTATCAAAAGTAAACATTCTAGAAGAGCATAGAAAACATAACTTTACATTTCATTTATTCCTGTGAATGTCTCTTATCTGGCTTCTTTGTTTCCAAATAAGTAAAACTTGAAACAGGCAGCACTTTGTTTTGGCAGTGAAACTATACCCTGTGCCTTGATGTTCCCAATGAAACTGTACCCTATACCTATGTTCCCATGAAAACTTTGAACGCCTGACTGATCATATGTATGGTAACAAGACCCCGAGCAGAAAAGAGCAGCATCCCTGCATCCAATATTGTACACCTTCACAAGACATAAACATGATTCCAGTTAATAGCTAGCACAATTTACAGTTTTTTTTTTTCTATTCCGATTAAACTATTCTGAATAAACATTTTGTGTGATCTTTTTACATGGGGTATGTTTTATTCCGATCAGTGTCTTAACAAACACTAGTCTTTGATCATAATAGCCGTTACTGTTTTGCTTTTGCTTAAAGAGCTACAGCAGGAAAACTGATTAACTGCATACACTTTTAATACGATTAGAATCTGAATAATGGCTCAATTGGAATAAGAACAGAACATACCACCTCTCATTCCGACTAAAATTGTAATCAGATTGGCAATTTTATTCTGATCAAGGTGTTTATGTGTGTCATTTTTATTCCAATTGATCCATTATTATTAGGGGTCCGAGCAGCACAGCTGTGGGACCCCTATTGTTTCTGTGCTTTTCATTTTTTCCCAAAATTATGTAAAAGTCCTACTGCAGCCTAAACCGTAACTCCAAAACTCTTGAAATTTTCAGGTATGGTTACCAGTACCGCCCTCTACCCATAACCCAAAATTTGGGGTACTGCAAAATGTTTACTTTTGCCACAATTTCATAGAAAAGCCAAACATCATAAAAAGTTTGATAAGTGGGATAATGCCTTGTACTGGTGTTTCTTAGGTTGAGAGTTCCAATCCCTGCTAGAGCTTTATGATTAGGGTTACCATCATAACACTGTCAATTCCTATGTAAACATAATAACAAGTAACCGTAATAACAGTAATAGCAAGTAACTCAAGTCGTTATATTGTAGCCTATTTGTGGAAGTTTCTTTATTTGGAAAGTTGAATCGCATTTTCCTCTGGAGTTAAACGTTTGTTTGTAGGCCGTATACCAAGGCCGTGTATTGATGTTGTGGCAAGCTATGTTGTAAGAATGTGAAATGAATAAATATCAGAATAAGAGGCTTTTGCGCAATAGTCAAAAGATAATGCGCCTTTATTGTAGCCTAGTAGAGTTTGCGAGGTGGAAAACAAGAGGAAAATGTTTAAAATGTCCAGTTAAATAGTAGGCTAATATAATGCACTGTTGAGCGTTTTGAATCCGAAATAATAAGGAATGTGATGAGGTTGCTATTAACTTTAAAGAGTGCATCTACAATTGAAACTATCTACAGGATGTACATGGGCTTTAGTTGACTAGATTTTAATCGGTCAAGTTGAAGAGCTGATGTCCGTTAATGATTGTGCAAATAGGCTGATTCATGTCCCTTGCATTTTGCAACTGCGAGGTCCATGGCAGGCGCCCCACAGAAATGTTTCATTTTGCGAGTGAGATGTCCATGCTGTCCCTTCTGCGACACGTTCGCCCCCCCCAGTTTCAGAGCTATTCTAAATGCAAAATTCTACAGAGGGATGTGACTGTGGTAAACAAACTATATCCTAATAGAAAACTGATAGCTTTCCTGGCTAAGTTAGACCTATTAGACAACATGTCAATTGTGCTGACGACCCAAATAAAATCTCCTGCGACCCACCCGTGGGTCGCGACTCAGTCTTTGGGAAACACATTAGGCTACTTTCAGCCAGCGCTGTAAGCGACTACGAACGCACCCTGTTTGCCAATGGGGCGACTCTCAATGATGGCTCCGCGGCCACGAGAGCAAGTGGGTAAGGACAGAGTCACGTTTGGCTCAAAAAAAGTCTCTGACCATGTCGCGATTGGCTACTTAATGCACTTTCACCGTGTGCGTCATTTACGTAAGAGGCATATAGCGCAGCAACTCTACCCTTGGTGGAGTGACGATCTAAAATCCGTGTAGACTCTGCCGTGAGGTGTCTGTTAGAAAATGTAATTACATCCCAGAGGAGCAGAGAGATGAGTGTTTTTGCTGATGTCAGCCTTGGTAGGTCAACGAGCTCAATGGCCGTGTGTCCCGTCCTGTCGCTGCAACCTACCCGGGCACTAGTGGATGAAAAGTTTCAGATAGTTGTGAGAAATTTACACCCAAAACAAGAGGTAACGCTTCACTCCTTACATCACTCCGAGGATAACGACTACTGGGAGGCGTTTGGTCATTATATCAGCGACGCAGATGGAACAGTTACAGGTAGACTAACTGGAAACGTTTACATAAAGTTACTGTAGCCTAGTCTACTTCCTGTCAAGCACCAGGAGCGTCAAATGAACAGTGATTGTTGGCAGCCTGGTATGGCAAGCCGTTTTAACTTTAAATAGCTAGGCAGGATGTTGCATGCAGACATGTAATTCAGTTCCTCCTAATCAAAAAAACATTTCAGATATATTATAATGGCATTCTTCCTATCCATAATTTCCATTTAAGATATCTACTACGTCATTCTTCCTAATACAAATGACATCACGTTTACCATTCATTTCAATGAGGCTTTCAATTTCAGATATCCATTTAGGTCATTCTTCCTATTCGCAATTGTCATTTCAGATATCTTATGCCTCATTCTTCCTAGTAGGCCTACAAACTCCTTTTTCTGATATCTGCAATTCAATTGTGACTAGACGTTAATATAATTCCAGATATCCAAAATGGACTACCTTTTCAGATATCCATATTTTGGATATACAAAATACATTTGTTGCTAGTAAAAAATAATTGGCATTATGACTGGTAAAATTGCCATTTTAGATATCTACAGTTACAATTATATCGGCCACGTTTGCTTTTAAAGCATTTGTATGTCTTCAATTCACTTTTAACTATAGGCCTACCATCAAAATTGTACAACCTGACAATTTGTACCCGTAAGAATATAATTTCAGATATTTGTAATTGATATTCTGACTAGTATGAACATAATTTTGACTCAAAATATTGCATTTTTCTGCATATGAACTACAAATAATTCATCCAAAACCGCAGTTTTGACACTTGCTGTAGTGCAGTTATTTTTTGGAAGGGATATGAATCTCAAGTGAGGGATGGCGGCTCTGTTTGTTTTTGAGCTCCTAAGGGGACAATGTTTTTTTGTTGTTGTTTGTTGTGCACAAGAAAATATCTAGCCATCACACAGAATTTTCTAGTGTGCATCAGAAACTTTAAAAATACACATATATTTTTCTCATGGTCCTTTTGGGGATTTCCATATTTTGGCGACTATAATCATTCCTCACCCCTTTTCTCATAGTTATGGAAGATGCCAGTAGAGGTGGGACCTATGTTGGAGTTGAACCCATGGGTCTCCTTTGGAGCTTGCAACCCGTTCCTGGTAGCAGACACGGACTCAGGTGGCGTAGCAGCAGTGCAGATCCGTTACATTTCAGACCCTTACATTTTTCACATGTTGTTAATGTTATTTTATTATTTATGGCAGACTCATCTGAAACTTCAGATTGACTCAATTCATTTGAATCTACTACGCCCAATGCTCCACAATCAATAGCAAAGCCAAAACGGATTTTCAGTCAGAAAAATGAGTGAGCTATTAGTTAGATATTTTCCCTAAATTGTTCAGCCCTAATAATGTACACAATGTAACTGTGAGAGTGAGACCTTATATAGACCCACAGTAGGGTGGGTTCCTTCTATTTCCTAATGATGTCCAATGAATTCAGTTAGGCACAGGTGGACTCATCCCAAAGACCATTGGTATAACTACGATGCACTAGAGCTCAGCTGCAAGTGACATAACTAAGGGTCTGAATGAGAGAAAAAAAATTTGAATCTATTTTAAGATGAGTCGTAAATGTAAAATGTGGAAAGCTCTCGAGGGTCTGACAACTCTGAAAGCACTGTATACATATATCTCACATTTCTGTGAGACATTTCCTGTCTGATTAGGTCATACTATGAATCTCTCTTTTTTAGGTTGCGAAAGAAAGACGTTCTGTCCCCTATGGTGCTGATAGTATCAGTGTTCAAAGGTCACATGACCCAGGGGTTCTCTGAAAAGGACTCCTTGGCCACGGTTGTCACGGAGAGATGGTACCTGGCGCCAGGTGTGCAGTGTGTGGACATCAGGGAACAAGGGGTCAAAGGCACACTTTTCATACCACCAGGTACAATCTCCCCATCTCTGTTTCTCTCTCCCTCTCTCTCTTTCTTTCTTTCTTTCTTTTTCTCTCTCTGCCTCTCTTTCACACACACACACACACACACACACCATGCTTAGAGTTGTTTTTTGATACACACATTATCAGGGAAGAAGCTCTTCATGAGGCTGATGGTGTGGGGGTTGAGACTCCTGTAACACCTGTCAAATTAGAGGAGAGATAAAAAATGTAAAATCCTCCGCATATAGGCGCCGGCATGAGTGTGCTGCTGTTGCTTGCCATGCATGTCAGTGCCGAAATGTTTAGCTGGCTACACTTGGATAAACAATGGATTTTATTGAGCAGTGCCGTCAAAATATAACTGAATGGTAATCTACACGGTGGCAGCGACACAGTTCGTGACTGGTGTGCGGGGTCGTATAGTCGAAAGTGGAGTGCGGAGCGCTTAAGCCCTGTGGGAGGCGTCTTGGATGATGCCCTTTGCTTATGAGGAAACCAGGATACTGTGTACCATGTACATTTACATTTAATCATTTAGCAGACACTTTTATCCAAAGTGACTTACATGCCAATTGCATTACAAGTGGCATTGTTCCTGGAGCAACTCGGGGTTAAGTGGAAGCCAAGAATTGAACCCACAACTTTTCAGGCTACTGCATGCTAGCCTAGCTCTTTAGCCATTACGCTGCCACCACCCTATACCTTATACCGGACAGCGGCTGGCTACATACATAGAATTTTATTGTAGGTAACCGGCATATTAATATCCATCAAGTATACAGAAATATTAATATCCAGGTTTCTCTGTGTTCATGTAAACACCATATCCTGTGCTGATAGAACTGTATTGTTGGTAACCTGGATACTAGAATCCATCACGTATACAAGGATATTAATGTCCAGGTTTCTCTGTGTTCATGTAAATGGCATATTCCGAATATGATCGAATTTGTGATAAGCCTTATAACCCGGATACTTAATCCATGTAAACACAGTTTATGGTGGGCACTTGTGTGTTTAAATGTGTGTGTGTGTGTGTGTGTGTGTGTGTGTGTGTGTGTGCAGGCCCAGGGCCCTTCCCTGCAGTGCTGGACATGTGGGGAGGGGGAGGGGGTCTGGTGGAGTACCGGGCGGCCCTCCTGGCCTCACATGGCTTTGTTGCCATGGCGCTGGAATACCTCAGTGCGGTCGAGCAGCAGCCATCTGAAGTTCAGACTGGATACTTTGAGGTGTGTGTGTGTGTGCGTGTGTCTGTGTGTGTGTGTGTGTGTGTGTGTGTGTGGTGTGTGTGGTGTGTGTCCATGTGTGTCCATGTGTGTTATTAGATTGTTCTATTCGTAGCGTAGTACACACATGCACATGTTGCTTAAGCCGAGGTGTCAGTAAGCCCCCATTCAGCACAGTGGTACATGCTAAATGGACTGCATTTGTATAGCTGCTTTCTCCCAAGCACTTGTACATCCTCTCAGTTCTCATTCACCCACAAGTTCACACACACAAATTCACACACTCACATTCACACAATTCACATTCACTCACCATTGAATAAGGCACATGTGTCTACACACATTTGTTAGTTTGTTTTGTGTCTGTGAGAGTGAGTTAGTCTTACCTCAACAAAAAGAGTAGAAAGTTTGTGTGAGTGCGTGTGTGTGTGTGAGTAACAAAGTCATGATATGTATTAATTCTTGTGTGTGTGTGTGCGTGCGCGTGTGCGCACGTGTGTGCGTGTGTGTGTGTGTGCATGTCCGTGTCCGTGCGTGCGTGTGTGTGCGCACGTGTGTGTGTGTGTGTGTGTATGTGTGTGTGTTTGTAGATGGCGTATAAGGTCCTGCAGACCCATCCTCAGGTGTGTGCAGACAGAGTGGCTGTGCTCGGTCTGTCCTTTGGGACTGCTGTTACCCTCACACTAGCAGCGTACTCTAAAACCGCACAGGTAAGTCCACGTCTGTCTGTCTATCTGTTTCTCTCTCTCTCTCTCACCTCTCATAAACAATACATTCACACTGACACACACACACTGACATACATGCAGGCACACACACACACCCAAGCACGTACTCGGCATAAAAAAGGCCCTGGACTTTCTTCCAAATAGGCCCACTACCATTCACGCGCACACATACACATTAGCTGTCTATCATGAGACAGTCTCACAGTACTGTGCCAGTGAAAGTATCACATTCAAAAACTAGTGAGTCAGATTTTATTATTTATTATTGATTAATGGTTATTATTTTGCCTCGTGCCTTCATTCATAGAAGTAGCCTAAACCAACAGGGACGTCATATACCGTTATGGTAAATCGGGGTCTATCAATAAATGGCCTTGAGTGTCTGATCATCTTTTTAAGACTAACAGAAAGCCTACAACTTGATCAAGTTGGTACACATTACATCTCATCAAAATGTGTCTGGACCTCAGGGCTGACAACTTTTAAAATCAGCTTGGAGTGAGATTTCTTTGAGAAGAAATGTGCATCAGGAGCATATCAATTTTGTGTTTCATTTTTTCTGTTTGCTACTGAAGCATGCTCAACATTTTACTATATGCAGCCTGGCAGCCTACTCAACTAATTTTAGTTTTGGGACTGCAGAATTACATTTTTTCAAATTCTGGTTGCTAAACACACCATCTTAACAAAGTTTGAGACAGACATAAACACTAAAGACTTGCCTGTCTTTTGTCTGACTCACGTCAACATTATCCCATCCATAGGCCTACCACATTACACTGCTTAAATGAAAACATATAGGCTACTGAACATGGACATCTCCATAGGTTACATTCACAATGAAGAAAACATTTAGCATACGTAGTTTCTGACGGAAATTACGTTTTGATGAACGGAGGGGCATATCCCTTATAGCCCATGTTCCACATTAATCGTAGACTATCACAGCAAGGACATGCAAAACATTTTTTTTCTGTATTCCGTCTCACACACACAGAGACAGAGACAGACACTGATACCGTAATTTTAAGTGAATTAAGAATGCTCATTTTCAACTGCTGATTTTTTTTACCTTTATTCAGGTGAATATTTAGCTTCAAATCTTTTTAGTTCCTTGTTGCCCTCATAGCTGGCTACGGGCCTGCTGACCTGCGTTAATGCACGCGTTTCGTTGTCAGCTACACTGAAGGAAACAAAGATGAAAGTTTAGCGTGATGAAAAAGGCATATGTGACATGAGGTAGTGAGATAGTAGTGAGACCCCGACACACATACACACACTCGGCTACGAGTTTATTTTCTCAGATGCTTTTAATGGAGTCTTAGGTACAATTGTTCAACATAGACACAGTACATGTTTGATTCTAAGGAAAGAGTTTAGCCATAAAATTCAGTATAACAAGCTAAAAGGTCATATTTACATTTACCTGTTGACAGATATGGAGGTGAAATGTATATTTACAATGTCAAAGATACTATTCAGTTATGCTCCCCATGTAAATAATGTGTGTTTCAGCCCCGGTGTTGTGTGTGCATCAGTGGTACGCATCTTTACCCACTCAACAAGTCTCATACCGAGATACTGCAGCAGATGAGCCGGTGAGGCTGTGTGTCTGTGTGTGTGTGTGTGTGTGTGTGTGTGTGTGTGTGTGTGTGTGTCAAAGACTCTCTTCGGTGACTTTTCAAGGCAGAGCAATTGAACATTTTCAGTGTCATGGCCAATATGTGTGTTCATGTGTGCGTGTGTGTGTGTCTGCAGGAATATTGCAAAGTGGCGCATTGATGAGAATAATCATGTAATCGGGAAAGATTCCATTCTACCAATTCCTTCTGAGCCAGACCGTAAAGTGGATGTAAGTGTGTTTGTTTGTTTGTATGTGTGTGTGTGTGCAGGAACATTGCAAAGGCACGCGTTGATGAGAATAATCATGTCATCGGGAAAGATACCATTATGCCCATTCCAACTGAGCCAGACCGTAAAGTGGATGTAAGTGCTTGTGTGTGTGTGTGTGTGTGTGTGTGTGTGTGTGTGTGTGTGTGTGTGTGTGTGTAAGAGTGCATGTAAGTGTGCATGATACATATACAGCTATGGAAAAAGTTAAGAGGCCACTGCAATTCATTCAAACAAATGAGTCGTCATATTCAAAATTAGGAGATCACTGCAAATTTGAATATGAAAGTGACATTCGAATGTCACTCAGCAACTGAAGGATGACATCAGAAAAAAAATGTGCAGTGGTCTCTTAACGTTTTCCAGAGCTATATTTGTGTGCCTGTGTGTGTGTTATGGACACCGTTTGAGTATCTCAACCTCGTGCTTGATGGGCATGTGTGAACATTGTCTTTGTGATGCTGTTTCTGTGTAGGTCAGCAAAGTGACACTCGTATCTCTGTACCTCTTTCTTATTATGAATATTCAGGTAGCATAGTTCATATTGATTGAGAGGCTAATGTAAAAGTGTCTGTGTGGTTGTATTTCGTAAATTTGTGTGTCTGACTATCTATCGTCATGTGTGTGTGTGTGTGTGTGTGTGTGTGTGTGTGTGTGTGTGTGTGTGTGTGTGCAGGTGGGCCGGATAAAGTGTCCTCTGCTGATTGTGATTGGTCAGGATGATCAGAACTGGGCTGTAGTGGAGTCCACTGAAGATGTGAGTCAATCTGCTGCAGCAATCTTTCTCTCTCCCACTCTTTCTTTTTCTCTCTCTCTCTCTCTCTATCTAGTTTTCTCTGTCTCTTGCTTTGACTCTCTCTCTCTCTCTCTCTCTTTCTGTGTAAACACTTTTTCATTCAGTTATAAATGTATTCTCACCAAATGCTTCACTCATGATAATAGTCTCTCAGATGTATTGTTGTTCAAGAGATGGACTTTACCTCTTTATGTGGGAATTTACCTCTTTATGCTGTGACCAGTTTGCAGACGAGGTACATATCCTGTATATGAGAGCTTTTAGTTAACTCACTTTTATCTTGTAACCTATTTCTTCACATTAATTCACATTTTACTGCTGCTATTAACTGCTGCTATTTACAGGGTCTTCCTATGTTCACTGCGTTAATTGTAATGTATGTGTTGTTGTATCTATCTCTTGTGAAATCTCATTTTTCTTTCATTCTAAATCTCTGATGTTTTATTTACTGGTTTGTTTGTTTGTATTATTACAACCTTTTTTTCTTTGTTTTCTCTCTATTATTGTGTTAAATGTTCCCAATGTAAAACACTTTGAGCTGTGTATAGATAGATGGATAGATAGATAGATAGATAGATAGATAGATAGATAGATAGATAGATAGATACTTTATTGATCCCCAGGGGAAATTCAAGGTCTCAGCAGCATACAGACAACACAAACACATTCTTTAACAGCAAAAAGAGTAATTAAAGTATATTAAAAACACAACTAAGCAATAAGGACAGTAGAAGATAAAGAATATGCTAAATATACTAAAATACAAATTATACTAACTAACACTTAATCTAAATCAATACTAAAAAATAGTATCCACATAGTGGTGATTAATCAATCAGAGGCGCTTGCAATGACTGAGGCAGGGACTGAGCCTGTGATTCTCTGTGCATAGTAAGGTAAGGTAAGGTGCTCTGTGTGAATGAGTGTCATGGTGATAGTGCAAATGAGTAAGTCCAGCAGTGCAACAATGCAGAAATAAAGTAAAGTCTATATATCTATATATTTAACTATTTTAAGAAAAGGTATAAGTGTGGCCACAGTTCGGCTGTGGCATGGAGGGAGGGGTTATGCATATGTGCTAATGTGCTAACATAGCACGCAAACAATGAGGCAGAAAGACAGTGGTAAAAGTGGCTAGTGGACAGACAGTATCCAAACATGGAGGGGGTGAAGAGGCAGACAGACTATGCAGAGAAGTCTATCTCTCCTCTTCCCTTAAGTGAGGCATTGAACAGTTCAATGGCCCTGGGGACAAATGACTTTCTCAGTCTGTCTGTTGTGCAAGGCAGTGAGCAAAGTCTCCAGCTGATCAGGCTCTTCTGCTTAACAATAGTGCTGTGGAGTGGGTGACACTCATTGTCCAAGATGTTGATCAGTTTGTTCAGGGTCCTTTTGTCAGATAGTGAAGTGATGCACTCCAGTTCAGCTCCTACTACAGAGCCAGCTTTCCTTACCAGCCTGTCATTTCGCCCCGCATCCTTCTTCCTTGTGCTTCCTCCCCAACATACTACTGCATAGAAGAGGACGCTGGCAACAACAGACTGGTAGAACATCCTGAGGAGCTTGCTGCACACATTGAAGGACCGCAGCCTCCTCAGGAAGTACAGCCTGCTCTGTCCTTTCTTGTAGAGTGCATCAGTGTTGGCTGACCAGTCCAGTTTATTGTCCAGGTGGAGACCCAGATACTTGTAGGTGCTTACTACCTCCACAGAGGAGAGCGGGCATGAAAGGTGCTATACAAATGAAGCTTATTATTATTATTATTATTATTATTATTATTATTATTATTATCATTATTATAATCCGGTGTAAATGAACTCAGAGTAAGTGGTAAACCTCCTACAACAAGAGCCCTATGGCATTGTTTTGTTAGGAGAATGAAGCCATATAGCTCTTCTGTTAGGAAGTTTACCACTTACTCTGAGTTAACTTACCCAGGTTTGTCACTAAACCGTGTACCCCAAAAATGTAACAGTGTTGTGAGTACAAAAGTAACAAATGTGAGTAAATGAGTGTGTGTGTGTGTGTGTGTGTGTGTGTGTGTGTATGTATGTCTGTTTTAGTGTCGGGCAAAGATCAGCCTATAACATTTCAACCAAATTCACATAATCTTTCGTTTTTGTGTGTGTGTGTGTGTGGACACAGATAGAGCAGATGATGGAGCGGGCAGGGAATCGCCACCTCCTGACGGTGTTGTCGTATCCAGACGCAGGTCACCTGATCGAGCCGCCTTACACACCTCATGTCCGCTTCAGCAATTTTATCACACAACACAGCAGGGAAAAGGGTACGTACACAACCATGTACACACACACACACACACCTCACATCCGCCTCAACAACCATGTACATACGCACACACACACACACACACACACACACACACACACACACACACACACACACCTCACATCCGCCTCAACAACCATGTACATACATACACACACGCACACACCTCACATCCGCCTCAACAACCATGTACATACACACACGCACACACCTCACATCCGCCTCAACAACCATGTACACACACACACACACACACACATTTTAACCATTTATATATGTCCACATGAAGAAAATGGTACACAAATATTAAGAATGCAGTACAAATATTAAGAATGCAGTACAATACATACGCAAACCCATGGACCAGTAGCATGCACCAGACACACACACACACACACACACACCTCACATCCGCCTCAACAATCATGTACATACACACACAAGCTGCATTCAGACTTACGTGTAAGACCGGAGGTTCTGTGGATGTTAAACGGTTGGGCCGTATATCTGAACAACATAAACGGTCATTTGGAAGTTCAAACTTATATTAGCCGGCTGTTCTACTGCTCCCCTCCTAGTATTTCCGACGGACATTATGTAAATGAGCTCATGTCTGAACGAAGCGAAGATTCTGATTCATGTGAGTGTTCAACCACGTTCAACCTGTTCAACCACACAGAGATTCTGTTCATGTGCATCGGTGACCGTATAAATGTCAGCATGTTGGCATCATATCTGAATCACCCAAAGGGTCAGACCTCCATTTGACAAAGCTCCGCATATACTCCGGAGGTTATATCTGATAGCAGCTACACACACCTCACATCCGCCTCAACAACTTCATCAACACTTCAACAACACACCTCATCACACAACACAACAGGGAGAAAGGCACACACACACACACACACACCCTTCCTAACCTGTCTGTTGTGTTGCAGTGTTGATGCTGTGGGGGGGTCAGATGAAGCCTCATGCACACGCCCAGGAGGACTCATGGGAGAAGATCCTCCTCTTCCTCCAGAAACACCTTTACCAAGACTTACCACCAGCAGCCAAACTCTGAACACACACACACACACACACACACACACACACACACACACACACACTCTACCAGGACTTACCACCAGCAACCAAACTCTGATAACACACACACACACACACACACACACACACACTCTACCAGGACTTACCACCAGCAACCAAACTCTGATAACACACACACACACACACACTAGGTCATTAGGACAAAGATCTATGAGGACCAGTTATTAAAATCTATAACAAATGTATAGAACTTAACTGGCAGCAGCCAGTCTACTCAGAAATGCACTGCACTGGTGTTTACACAGATTTGTATTTTCCCAGATTCAAAGAGCTGTAATCACAGCACGTTCTGACCTCACTGCGTGCCACAATAACATGTTATCTTATTAATTTATTATAAGATACTGTGAATGCATGATAAAGCCTTTGTGTCTGTAATGACTATGGAAGATCAAGGCTCCTAATTAAAATAGTGTGCAAAGTGCAAAGCCAGTCAACAAGCAAAGCTTTGTGCATGAAAGACAGCTATTGTGTGGCATGTGGGCAAAGAGTATAGGTACTTCTACTCTCTTTGATATGGGAGCATTGAGCTGACTTATCAATGTTTGCGCATCATTGACTTGCCTTTGGTATTAAATGAGCAAATTGATTTGCGTGGTTATTAAATTAGCTTTAGTTAGACTTAAGACTTTGCACTTTGCACATCATTCAATTGAGGGCCCCATGTGTGTTTATATACAGTAGGATATGTCTGGTTATCAGAGGAATGGGCATTGCTGCATACATTTTACTTTTAAGACTTTGCTCATCACTCAGATCAGTGTCCTAAGTGTCTCTATCCTAGTCGAGGAGTGGGCATTGCTGCTAGCCTGGGTGAACCCAGAGGAACCTGTAGAGGAACAAATTCATATTTACAATCAGGTTTGCCTGGGTTCACCCAGGTGGCATTGCTGCATAACAGTTCTGTGATAGTCCGGAAGATTCACACTGCCATAGATGTAATATGTTTCTGAAATCTTATCCTGATGACTTTGTTGATCTGAATGTTATTCTTAATTTTTTGTAAGTCGCTTTGGATAAAAGCGTCTGCTTAATGAATATAAACATAAATGATGTACATCTGAGCCATAGCTGTTTATCTTGCATTCATTTCTTGAATCCTGGCCCTATCCATTAAAGACCACAAGGGGGCAACATATCATACAAATTAGTCCTTGGGTACTCTGTACTGATTACTTGATGATATACCTCAGTCCACTCCTCTTGCGGAAAGGTGGCATTTGGGTTCTTTATCATACATAAGATGTATGCATTAAACATACAGTTACTCTAATCCAGTGGTTCTCAAAGTGTGAGGCAGGCCCCACTAGTGGGGAGCCACGTCAGATGGGGTGCGATGAACAGGAGGATCTATAATAATGCCTTTCTTTTTTTGAAAACATAGGAGTCATAAACAGACCGACATATGAATTAAAAATAGCATCTAATCCGGCGGACCGAGACAGGAAATGCAACCAAAATGATCAGATATGATCAGTAGTAAACACCTTTGTGTTTCAGACACTGTACTGACTCCGGAAGTTACAAATAAACATAAAGGCTCCCACACACACATGAACAGTACCAGCCAATCAACAAGTTGCTTCAGGACCTTGGAAGGGAGTGATGTAATTTGATTGGCTGTTGAAAGAGTTGAACTGTCAACAATCTTGCCAAAATCAAAGGCAGAGCCTATCAATGTACAGTGCGTGTATGTGTGGCCTGGTCGCCTACTTCTGGAAAGCAGACCTGAACTGCAGTTATTTTCCATAATGAACTATAATCTGATATGTTCTGCATGAAGGTCACACGTGAATATCATAATTTCTCCCCAACTACTCTGTGTGTGTGTGTGCGTGCGCTTATGTGCGTGTGTGTGTGCTTACGTGGTGTGCATACTCACCAACAGACGGCCATTGAACTGTAGTGGCAAATTTCAGGTCACATACTTCCAGTCAGGATGAATCTGATAAGATCTGTAATCAGTCTGACTACATGCAATCATGAGGAGGGGACACTCTTGTCAGTTCTTAATTCATCATTCAGTCATTTCTCTGCAGACCTTAAACAAGTATAAGTATATATACTCTTTTGATGCTGTGAGGGAAATTTGGTCTCTGTATTTATCCCAATCCGTGAATTAGTGAAACACACTCAGCACACAGTGAGGTGAAGCACACACTAATCCCGGCGCAGTGAGCTGCCTGCAACAACAGTGGCACTTGGGGAGCAGTGAGGGGTTAGGTGCCTTGCTCAAGGGCACTTCAGCCATGTCTACTGGTCGGGGTTCGAACCGGCAACCCTCCGGTTACAAGTCCGAAGCGCTAACCAGTAGGTCACGGCTGCCCCAAGTGCACGCATAGTAGCCTAGTGTTAATAATAACCTATGCATTTAATGACAATCAATGTAAATGTAAATCAGGTTTTTGGCCAAGTATACTTGCATATACAAGGGATTTGGTCTCTGCATTTATCCCATCCATGAATTAGTGTAACACACAGCACACAGTGAACACACAGTGAGGTGAAGCACAGACTAACTAATAATGTCATCAGTTCTTCATGATCTCACAGACCTCCACGCATATGCATCAAAGACTATTGCAGGACGTCTAGAAATGTGCACATGTGCCCCAACAAATGTTTGGTTTATTAATTGTGTGGTTATTGTGTGGTACCTGTTTGATAACTGGTAACTGGTAGGACCAGATCTGAGTACCTCCCAAACCTGGCTCCCTTCTATAGTCCCAACCCTGGGTCCCTTCTAGAGTAGGCCTACCTCCCAAACCTGCCCCCCTTCTAAAGTATAGTCCCAAACCTGGGTCCCTTCTAGAGTAGTTCCTCCTAAACCTGCCTCACTGCACACTCTCTCACTGCCCACACTCACACTGCTCTCTCCGCCTTGTGAGGCCAGCTGAATGGTCCTTCGGTGCCATGGTCCCCAAACTCTGGAATTCTCTTCCTGAATCACTCTCGATGACGGTCCTTCTTTCTCTTCCTTCAAATCAGATTTAACAGCTTTTTCTTTTGTATTATTTCCACTCCTTCTCTTCTATATATAAATGTAACTGATTATTATGATCAGGCAGAGGATGAGTCACTCTGTGGTCTTGTGACCCTCCTGCTACAGCCTGAGCCTTAGAGGCATGCTGGGACTGAGGACACACCAAGACTTTCAGCTCCATCCAGTCTGACTCACGATGACGACGAGGTTCCAGCTCCACAGAGCAGCCAGCTCCAGAAAAGAAAAGTTTCAGTTTGATCAAGAAAAGTAAACAAAAAAGAAGATATGCTATATGTATGGGACTATTTGTTTGAAAAGAAACTGGACTGACTTGAACTGGAATAAGGATCTAAACAGATTGTTTTGGTTGTTTCTTATGAATGAATGGCCATTATATGTGCCTGTCCAACATCATAAATTACCACTCTGTCTGTCCAACATTATAAAAAAAAACATAAATTACATAATGGATGACCATTATAAATGACTGATGAGGTTTTCACTTGATCAACCATTCCATCATCCAAACAGAACCACACAATCCATTAGACAGAGCCAAGACCTACTCATGTGGTTAGAAGCATAGTGTGTCATCTCTTTTTTCCCTCTCTGGTTTTGTGCTTTCTTTCTCCCCACATGTGCATCTATGGGAATCCATGGGAATCTCAGCACTCCTTGATGCAAAGCTGCCTACAGGACAAACAGAGTCCTGATGTGGGCCTGCGCTTCGTTTTCTCGGGTCACTTGTTGCATGGTCCGGTTCGGAGACCGGAGTCCCACGTTCCATCACGTCACTCTCGAGTGCCGACTGGGGAGAATTATCGCAAATGCGCGTGGTTTGCGCATGTCAACAACCACTTGACCGCTCGTGCTCAAAAGTGCGCAGTTTGGGCTCGTTCTGCACACGGGGTGGGTCCGTTGGCGCTCGAGCGCAGTGGGATGGGACTTGGCTTTTCAGGGGGAGCTGAAGACAAACTAACGCACGCACGGATTTTACTCTTGTCTAAAAACATAAATGGTTTAACCTGCGAAAATGCTGATCCTGCTTATTGCAACGTGTATGGGTAAGTTTATAAAGAAAGCTATTTATGACTGTCGTTATTTTTGTTGTTGTTGTTGATAGTTTCATATATTGTTAGGCATTAGGCTTGAACCTGTGGATTTCAGCGCACTGCAAATGCGCTGTGCACTGTGGATTTCTTAGGAGAATGTGAAGCCTACGTTTAACAGAATTAGGCAATTTAGCAAAATGATGATGAGAGTGTAACAAGGAACATCTGGAGCATGAAGAGGGAGTGAACCGTGAACAAGGCTGCTCTTATCTGACATTCTGGCACAAGCTGACACTTATATGTTTCCGCTCTGCAACGTTATAGTATTGACCAAATACTTCTGTGAATACAAATAAATGCAAGTGAGATAACATTACTCCACGTCCAGATATATGCCGGTCTTCATAGTGGAGGCACATGCCATAGTCCGGTCTGTTTTTTTGGCAAGGGTAGAGCTCTTTTACGGCAGTCTATCTAACGGTTATTCGCCGAGTAAGGCAGAGGATACTTAGCGAGCGCATGTGACTCTAATTTAAGATGAAAACTTGCTCTCCAGCTCTATGAATACAGTAGCCTAGAAACCTTGTTAGCTTGTTTCTCATTAGTGTAAAAACTCTCCCTGTCTCTCTATCTCTCTTTCTTACACAACCTCTCTCTCTCTCTCTCTCACACACACACACACTTTTCTCTCC
>NC_063205.1:27593210-27598210 GCF_017589495.1 Alosa alosa | reverse complement strand
ACTATGTCCAGACATACTGATGGCCTCTACTACTTGGAATTGGGGATTACGTGTTTTGACATTGTTTTTGAAACTTGTGGTGGGAAAAAATCAGTGGCCAAGTAGTATTGAGTCATCCCAGCAGGTGTATTTGTGTGTGTGTGTGTGTGTGTGTGTGTGTGTAGGAAATCTCTTATTGCCAAAGTGACTCTATGCACCAAGAACCATCAGCTGGCCTTTAATTATCTAACAGATGCATCTTTCTGTCTCTCTCTCCTCTGTTGCTCGCTCGCCTCTCTCTCTCTCTCTCTCTCTCTCTCTCTCTCTCTCTCTCTGACCCTTCTTTTCTGCACCCCCCCCCCTCTCTTTTTCAGGCGTTGAGAATGTGACCATTCAATTGGACCTAGAGGCCGAGTTCCATTTCACACATCTCATTATGACCTTCAAGGTGAAATGGACACACACACACACACACACACAGCTGTCTAAGGAATGCAGTGGGCAGCTTAAAGCTGTGTATATCATGAGAAAATGTTGTTCTACACAGATGTTGTCTCGTGGGTCTACACCAGTCTGATGGGTTAGGAACGAGACAAAACTCATTATGGTCTGAGCGTTGCGTTACGTTTGCTGCTTGCCGCTGGCCTAATGTGATCCCCGCCTAAATGTATTGATTGTGCTTGTGAGTGAGACACACTGAGCTGAAGTGAATTTGGAATGTTTGGACAGACATTCCGTCCTGCTGCTATGGTGATTGAGCGTTCCATGGACAATGGGAAGAGCTGGCAGGTGTACCGTTACTATGCCCACGACTGTAAGAGGACCTTCCCAGATATACCTGAGGGGCCAATCAAAAAGGTCGATGACATCATCTGTGATTCACGGTACTCGGAGGTAGAGCCGTCCACTCAAGGAGAGGTCAGTCTCTTTCTCACATACACACACACACACACTAAAACTGATTCATGTACAAAGACTGACCAAATAATGTATATTGTTTTAATGAATAATACCACTCTTAGCCAGTAAATCTAAATTATTGAAAGATTATGGTCCATGAATGAATGAGTGATCATGTGTGATTCATAGTTTACTCACAGTCTTTCTTACCCACAGTTTGGCTGGCTGTCACTATTTCTCTCTTTCTCTCTCTCTCTCTCTCTCTCTCTCTCTCTCTCTCTCTCTCTCTCTGTCTTTCTCTTTCTCCCTGTAGGTGATCTTCAGAGTTCTGGACCCAGCCTTTGAAATCCCTGATCCCTACAGCGTTCAGATTCAAAGTAAGCCAACACAAAGCACCCACTCTCTTCATGGCTGTGTGTGTGTGTTTGTGTGTGTGTGTGTGTGTGTGTGTGTGTGTGTGTGTGTGTGTGTGTGTGTGTGTGTGTGTGTGTGCCTTCATGTTTGACCTGTGTCATGGCAAAATTCAAGGCATGCAATGAATGTGTGTCTTCTGAAAATCGGTGTGTGTATGTGCCTATGTGTGTGTTTTTGTGTGGATGGAAGCTTCAGAGGATATGTCAGTCAAGTGAGAACTTAACCCCTCAGCTTGAACTCACTCTCAAGGTGAAAGGTCGGGTAGATGAGTCGACAAACAGTCTGTTGCCATGACTCTATCCATTGTGTGTGTGTGTGATTTTGTGTGTTATTGCTCTGCCTATGAGTGCGTATGTATATGTATTTGTGCATGTTGCGTGTGCATATATATAAAAAAAAATCATATTTCTGTTTTCCTGTGGTTCCGCTGGAAAACCCTTCAAGTGCTAATAAGTGGATAGAAGGTGAAACAACCCAGATAAATGAACACTGAAACCTGCAATCATCTAGTGGAGAAGTTGAGCAAAGACACTTAGAGTAGTTAACAAACAGTTGTCAGTCATTTGATGGATTCTTTATGGATACTTTAAATAAGGGTTTCAAATCGTACTGGTGTTATTTATGAGATGTATGCCCATATCCGTGTGTGTTTGAATATAAATATGTTTGTGTGTTCATATGTTTGTGCTTGTGTGTGTGTGTGTTTGTGTGTGTGTGTGTGTGTGTGTGTTTGTGTGTGTGTTTGTTATTTATGAGATGTATGCCCATATCCGTGTGTGTTTGAATATAAATATGTTTGTGTGTTCATATGTTTGTGCTTGTGTGTGTGTGTGTTTGTGTGTGTGTGTGTGTGTGTGTGTGTGTGTGTGTGCGCGCGCGCGTCAGACCTCCTGAAGATAACTAATATTCGCGTTCGCATGCTGAAGCTTCACACCCTTGGTGATAACCTTTTGGATATCAGAGAGGAGGTCCGACACAAGTACTACTACGCACTGTACGAGATGGTCGTCCGCGGCAACTGCTTCTGCTATGGCCACGCCTCCAAGTGCGCCCCATCGGGTCAGAATGAGGGGGACGCTGAGGGCATGGTAAGCACCCGCCTCCCCCCAAAAAAAACAAACATGTCTCATACTGATGATGTTAAGAGTGTGATTATATCAGATGCAATAACAACAGAGATGAGATGTTGTGTTTTGTATATATGCCACTCGTTCATTTTGTATACGTCATGTTGTATTTTGTTTGGATAATATATTTCATTATTATTGTTATCTTGTCTATGTGTGTTCATGTATGTCTGTTTTTCTTTGTGTATCTGTATGTATGTGTGTGTGCGTGTGTGTGTGCGTGCGTGTGTGCGTGCGTGTGTGCGTGTCTCAGGTCCATGGTCACTGCATGTGTAACCATTATACTACCGGTCTGAACTGTGAGAAGTGTCAGGACTTCTACCATGACCATCCATGGAAACCTGCTCTGGGTCTAAACACAAATGCATGCAAGAGTAAGATCACACACTCACACACACACTCAACTCTGAAAGAGATACTCAAATACTCACATGAAATGAGGTGTGGAAACCATTATCCCCCTGGGCACATTAAAGATTCTATCTATCTATCTATCTATCTATCTATCTATCTACACACATAGACACAAGCAAAACACAAACACATACACACACTCACATTATTACAACCAGATCCATTTATTCACATGTCCTTACCCTTTCCCATTGACCCTTATAGTGTGTCTGTGTCTCCAGGGTGTGAGTGTAACCATCATGCATACGCGTGCCACTTTGACATGGCGGCGTACCTGGCCACCGGCAACATCAGTGGGGGGGTGTGTGACGAGTGTCAGCACAACACCATGGGCCGTCAGTGTGAGCTCTGCAAGCCCTTCTACTACCAGCACCCCGAGCGCCACATCAGAGACCCCAACATCTGTGAACGTGAGTGGGTTTGAGGGGGCACCCCAATATCTGTGAACGTGTGTGGGTTTGAGGGAAACCCTAATATCTGTGAACATAAGTGGGTTTTAGGGAAACCCCTACATCAGTGAGCGTGATTGGGTTTGTGGGGAACCCCAACATCTGTGAACGTGAGTGGGTGTGCGGGGAACCCCAACATCTGTTAACGTGAGTGGGTTTGAGGGGGCACCCCAATATCTATAATCGTTTGTGGGTTTGAGGGGAACCCCAACACCTGTGAACGTGAATGGGTCTATGTGTAGGAGAGGGGACCCCAACATCTGTGAACGTGAACCCCGACATTTATGACGGTGTGTTTGTGTGTGTTAGTGCATTAGTGCATACATGTGTGTGTAGTATACCAGTGTGTATCTGACGGTGTTGTGTGTGTGTGTCAGCGTGCAGCTGCGACCCTCGTGGCTCTCTGAACGGGGGTCTGTGCGATGGAACGACGGACGTGCTCGCCAGTCTGATCGCTGGTCAATGCCGCTGCAAGCAGAACGTGGAGGGAGAGAGGTGCGATCAGTGTCGCCCTGGACACTTCGGCCTGAGCGAAACACCAGAGGGCTGCCAACGTAAGTGTACACACACACACACACACACACACACACACACACACACACACACACACACACACACACCACACACACACTCACAGAACTTGGAGGGAGAGAGGTGTGAACAGTGTCCACAGAGACACTACGGTGTGAGCGTATTTTGAATGTGCATCATCTGGTTCCGTGCTCTCACTAGTCCACTACCACAAATGAACAGTACATACAGCCTTTGGCAGGGTGAACACAATCATACCCTACCTCAAACAACACAGACAACAACACACACACACACACACACACACACACACACACACACGTACAGATATAAACAATGCAGAGCACTGTATAAGGGAAGGTCTATGCGTGTCTGTTTGAACTCCCTGGAGTTCCCCCACATCCTGTTTGTCTTATCATGCGATTGTTTTGTTTGGGGGCTTTTTTTCCCAGAATGCACCTGTAACCCACTGGGTACGGTTCCTGGATCAACACCAACTCTGGAAGTTAAGCTTCTAAAAGTTTCCGGCTCATGGGCCAGAACGCTGATCAAAGTGTCAGGTTAGTGTGTGCGTGTGTGTGTTGTGTGTGTGTGTGTGTGTGTGTGTGTGTGTGCATGTTTATGCTCACATGTGTGTATGGGGATGCATGCTT
Source organism: Alosa alosa (assembly GCF_017589495.1). Lineage (NCBI taxonomy): Eukaryota > Metazoa > Chordata > Actinopteri > Clupeiformes > Clupeidae > Alosa > Alosa alosa. The sequence goes on along the minus strand of NC_063205.1, from coordinate 27,593,743 downwards.
TTGTGTGTGAGTGAGTGCATGTACGTGTGTGGTGTGTGTGTGTGTGTGTGTGTGTGTGTGTGTGTGTGTGTGTGTGTGTGTGTGTGTGTGTGTGTGAGCGCAGTGCACGGTTTGAACCTGATTTTGTGTGTGTGTATGCATTGTTAAGAGGTTATGAGAACCACGATTGCTGTCCCAGGGGTATTTCATAATGTCTGGACAAAAAACCACGGATTACATTCGCTTTTACTTTCCGTTCCTAAACATTTACACTACCTAAGCAGGATGTCCCGCCTGGATGGCCACCTCACTGTCTACTGCCCTCTGCTGTATTTGATAGGGTCAGTGTTGTGAGAGAAGGAACGAACTCAGAAGTACATTTAAACACCAACCCACAACAGACTGCCATCTTTAAAATGTTGTATGTTATTATTATTTTAGGATGCCTCTTGTTTAAAATGTGCTTCTATTTAATATCCTGTGTGTATGTGCATGTGTGTGTGTGTGTGTGTGTGTGTGTGTGTGTGTGTGTGTGTGTGTGTGTGTGTGTGTGT
>NC_063205.1:27525710-27573210 GCF_017589495.1 Alosa alosa | reverse complement strand
AAGTACAACTCATCTATTGTTAACAAGTACACAGCCTCTTTAGAGACTACCAAAAATTGCCGTCGCCGACTATATTTCAAGTCGTCTAGGCGGGGTATTGGGTAAAGTTTTCAACTAGCAATAATCGCGCCTCGGATAAACCTCATAGGCTACGATACTGCCACTGCGCAAAGCTAACTATACTGAGCATGTGTACGAGGACCGAGTGTGGGCAACAGTCTTCACAAAGCTGGTGGGCTCAACCATACTATCTAAAGAATATCGTCCATCCTATGCTAAACCAAGTACAAGTACAACCCAAGTGTTGTTGTAGAGCAGTGGGCACCACGAGGTGATTTCAAACAGCAATTACTACGCAGCGAGATGTACTTTTGGAGGATAATTTGTTCACCCGCCTGTTGCATGCTGGGAGGCTGAAACGCAGTCGCACAAGCAGGCGTAGGGGGAGACTGTTGCGCGTTAGAACCATAGGCTACTCCGTAAAACCGAAGTTTTGGAGTTTTAACACACAGCTGAGATCGAAGTTGACGTGATTTCTTTGTACCATAAAGGCCTACAGTAAAATAAAGAACTCTCACAGGATCAGCTGATTCGTAGTTAAACAGCCTGGAAATCGGAGCCATACATGTGTAGGAATGCGAGTAGCCTAGATCCTGCCAAATGCTTGTTAAAACCCAACACGGACTAATTATGCAATAAACATTAAATCCGCCAAAGAAATGAAGGATGCTTTCCATAAATACAGAATATAGGCTTTGTTACACTGTCCCTGTAATATCCTGCTGGTTGATTAACTCATTAAAAATATATGGGCTATTCAAAATATTAGGCTAAATGTAGGCTACCCGCGATGGTGCAGCTGATTTTAAGATCCAGGTTTAGTTTATGACAACGGGGAAACAGACACTTCACATACCTTATATCGTAAGTATCTATCTATCTATCTATCTATCTATCTGTCTATCTATCTATTTATCTATCTAGCCTCCAGTCCCTGCAGTTGTCAATTTTGTAGGCTACACAACGTAATTTTAGCATTTAATTAACATATCAAAATAAATCCTAGGAAATTACAAGCATTCAAGCTTGCCAACTGAGTAGAAGGGATAATATTGGTCTATTTCTGAGATAAAACCACTTCATCGGTGTCCAGACTACGAACATACAGGCGCCCTCTAGTGGATGATACGGAAACTTTTAAAGAGGCAGCATTAAGGAAAAACTATTTTTAGTAGATTAAACCAGAGGTGCTTAACTCGAGTTTAAAACAGTGTTAAACTCGAAAAAGGGGCTAAGATAACGACAGAGCAATTCCCCTTCTGTGTTTAAGATTGGTAAAAAGGACAATGCTGTTTTGCACTTTCTTAATATACTGCAGGATTCATTTATTAAAATCCATGTATGTGTGTGTGTGTGTGTGTGTGTTTCAGAGCTAGAGCGGTCATATGTGGTTAACCAGCAGACTCTAGAGGAAAAAGCCCAGATTCTGGCGGGGCTTGAAAAAGCAGCCAAGGATGTGCTTCAGGAGATCAGTCACAAAGTCACCGTCTACAGTATCTGTTTGTAACCAAGAAAACCTTCCAAACATTCCATCACCTCAGCGTTCTGGAAGATTCTAGAAGCTCTGCGACAATCATATTGAAGCTTACAAACAGACCCAATATATAAGCTAAAAATGTAATTTGTGATCATGTTAAATCTGTATATCTTTTTGTTTTAAACTGTACACATTACCAAGCTATTTGTTTTATACATTATTATGTACTATGCAATCTGTTCTCAAACGGACATCCAGAACTAAAACATAAATGTAAATTACTAATTTGAACATATGATGAACTAAAACGAGAAAGATGAATTTGTCTTATTTCCGACATTTCAACTAAAGCATTCCCCCACACCATATTGACTGTGACTGTTTTGATACAACACTGACTGTCAGCACCATCTACTGACAACAGGCATGTACTGCACACAGAGTTAAACTTGATATATTTTATTTCTGCATAGCTGTACATGTAGACACATACATACATACCTTGTACATCATACAAAACATTCTATTCTAGCCTTATTACAACATATAGCAGTTCCTGACCTTTACACACATTTTCATTCATCTTCTCATATTATTTCTCTCTCTCTCTCTCTCTCTCTCTCTCTCTCAGTAAACACTCATATATATGTACATGTATACTCTGTAACAGAAACTGTTAGCGCTGGCTGAGGGGTTATATATGACTAGGCACAGTGCTACCATAGAGGGGTGCTAACATCTCACTCATTCCCTTTGCCTCTCAACACTAACACCTCTCCTGCAGATGCTGTAGTGTAGAGAGGGTTTAGTGTTTGTGTGTGAGAGAGAGAGAGAGAGTGTGCGTGGTTGACCAGTATGGATGGTAAAAGCTTTAGAAGTTGATGGCCTTCCCAAACGAAGCTGCAAGGTTAGCCTCTCTGAAAGCCTCTGACACCGTCTGAGAGAGAGAGAGAGAGAGAGCAAAGCATGATGCATAATGTTGGTTATGTCAGGTTATGCTCATTGGCTGTAAATAATGATTGACAGGTTAATTCCCCAATAGTGTTGTTTGACTCACCGGGTGGGCGTGGCAGACTCTGGCCACATCCTCACAGGAGGCGCCGTACTCCATGGCCAACGCTGCCTCGTTGATCATCTCTCCTGCACCCTACACACACACACACACACACACACACAGAGACATATACACGCTCGCGCACACACACACACACACACACGCTACAAGCGCGCACAAAGACATATACACGCCGGCGCGCACACGCGCGAACACACAACACACACACACACACGAGAACAAATATGAGCTGAATGTGTCCCTCACACACCAACTTGGGCATGACTTTTCAGTCTCCTCAGAGGAGGTACACCACAGCCAGTGCACAAAAAGCTGAACAACTACAAATCCTCAATCTGTTGTGTGCATGATTTGATGGTTCAGGAGATGTTCTCATTCCCACACACACAGATATACGCACATATTCCAAGTGCCACAAAGGATCTCAGAATGTCATACACATGGCTTTAGAGAATCTCTGGATCTCTCGCTCTCGCTCACTCACACACACACACACACGCACACCCGCACACACACACTGACCGGGCCCATGATGTGTGCTCCGAGGATGCGGTCTGTCTCCTTGTGGCCGAGGATCTTGACCAAGCCGTCTGTGTCTGCATTGGTCTTCGCCCGGCTGTTTGCAGCAAATGGGAACTTGCCCACATTGAAAGGAACTCCCTAATCAACACACACACACACACACACACACACACACACACACACACACACACACACACACACACACACACACACACAGACACAATCAGCACAATTACATAGAACTTTGTAATAATAATAATAATAATAATAATAATAATAGTAATAATTACTGTCTGGAAACAATAACACACACCGACATACACCTAAAGATGCTAACAGATTTCAAACACTCACTCTCACAGACACACAAAAAACAAAGACAGACAATACATGCATGCCATTAAACTGCGCACACACACACACACACACCTCCTCTTTGAGCTGCTCCTCAGTCTTGCCCACCCATGCCACCTCAGGGTGTGTGTAGATGACGGAGGGCACGCAGTTGTAGTCGATGTGGGGGGTGCTGCCCGCCATGCCCTCCACACAGATGATGCCCTCATCTTCCGCCTTATGAGCCAACATGGGGCCCGCGATCACATCGCCTATCGCATAGATACTACAGGAGAGAGAGGAAAGACAGTGAGTGAGTGAGTGTGTGTGTGTGTGTGTGTGTGTGTGTGTGTGTGTGTGTGTGTGTGTGTGTGTGTGTGTGTGTGTTGTCCTACACCTTAAGGGCCAGCATAGGGCCCACCACCACATCACTCATTGCATAGATACTACAGGAGAAAATGGAATGGAGATTGTGTGTGTGTGTGTGTGTGTGTGTGTGTGTGTGTGTGTGTGTGTGTGTGTGTGTGTGTGTGTGTACCTGGGTACTTGGGTCTGGAAGCGGTTGTTGACGGGAATGCGTCCCCTGTTGTCCAGCTGGATGCCCACCTTCTCCAGGCCGAGGTTCTGTGTGAAGGGCCGGCGGCCGATACACACCAGCAGCACGTCACAGCTCAGGGTTTCTGCCTTACCGCCAGCTGCAGCCTCCACACTACACACACAATCACACATGGAACAAATCAGCATGGCACCTTAAATGACATATTTTAACACTCTAACACACAGACAGACACATGCAAACATACTAAACAAAGTAGCATGCGATAACTTATTGGCATATTGACACATTTAACTTAAGCTAAACTATCTATATCAGTTTCAACATCACACTGATGTATATTCTCTTTCTCTCTCTCTCTCGCTCACACACATGTGTGCCATCAGCAAGCAAGCGCACACACACACACACACACACGAGCGTTGACTCACGCCACGTCTATCTTGCCGTCGGGGCGTCTGGTGGCACCCATGACTTTGGTGCCCAGCTTGAACTTGAGGCCCTGCTTCTGCAGGATGCGCTGGAAGCCCTTGGAGATCTCCATGTCGATGCCCATCCCCCCCACGTGGCCCAGGAACTCCACCGCCGTCACCTTGGAGCCCAGGCGCTGCCACACCGAACCCTGGAGGGAGGAAAAAGGGGGGAAGAGAGAGAGACAAAAGGAGGGAGAGAGGGAGAGACAAATAGACAGAGGACAAGTAGAACATTGAGGAGGATTAGGGAGAGAGAAAGAAAGAAAGAGAGAGAGAGAAAAAAAGAGAGAGAGAGAAAGAAAGAGTGAAAGAGAGAGAGGGGGGGGGTGAGTGTTTTTAATCTCTGTTGTCTGTTATGGTGTCCCTATGTGATGGGTTGTGCTGCAGTGGTTTCTTTCTCTCACCAGCTCCACTCCAATGACACCTGCACCGATTACTATCAGCTCTTCTGGAACCTTATTCAGAGAGAGCGCTCCTGTTGACGACACCACAGTCTCCTCGTCAACCTGAAACACACACACAAATTTTACCCATCCGGGGTTAGTGTACACACATTCATAAACACACACTTGGAGCAGTGAGCTTACTAGGAGCACACACACACACCAGGAGCACACACACACATCCATGGGCAGACATTAATCCAGCACTGGGGAGCAGTTGGGGGTTAGGTGCCTTGCTCAAGGGATGTGGATGTGGGAGAGCGCTGTTCAATCCCTCCCACAACCCACATTTTTCCTACCAGTCAGGGATCGAAGCGGCAACCCTCGGATGCCACGGATATTGGATGTTGAATTGAGGGTGGAGTAACAAGAGCTTAAATGGCCAACTTGGTTTTCCTTCTGTTTACTGGCTATGGTGTGTGTGTGTGTGTGTGTGTGTGTGTGTACTTGCCTCTATCCCAGGGAATGGGGTAACCTCTGACCCGGTGGCGATAAGAATGTGTTTGGTGTTGATGACGTGTTTGCTTCCGTCACTGCCTGTTGCTGTGACTTCATTGGGTCCTGTTATTGTTCCAAGGCCATTCACATGGGTCACCTAGCAACAACACACAGACAACCGGCTGTTACCATAGAAATCACACATACCACAACAAAATCTCTCAGCATCCTGTAGCAATAACATGTTTTTTTTTCACTAGCAGGGCAAAACTGCAGTGACTGGCAAAACGTTTCAGGCTTTCTGAAATCTGGATTTAGAACAGACTCTGGCTCTTTGCCGTTGCGTTCAAATTCGCAAACAGTGGCGGATATATATTTTTTTTGAACAGTTAAATTTGAAAGATTTGGCATTCCATTGTAACAGTAATTGTATTGTTAGCTTCATCAAGCTCACGTCCAGTTCCACTGTATGTTTGTGGAGAACTACCTCCGCAGACTGTTGGCGATTGTTCGCAAACATTCACCGAAAACTCAAGGCAAACGGAAAACTGTTCACCTATGTTTGCGAATTTGAACGCACCTCAGGTGGGATGACTACTCTCTACCTTCACTACAATATCATACTTTCAAATAATTCAACAATTTCCGTGGAGGTGCACAGCGTTACCTTGTTCTGTTTGAAGAGGTGAGCGATGCCACCTGTTAACGCTTTAACTGCTCCAGACTTCTGGGCCATCATCTTCTCCAGGTTCAACTTCACTCCAGTAACTGCACACACACACACACACACACAATGTGCATCTTTGTGCTTATGCATGATGATTTCATTTTAATACTGGTATTTGGAGTATGCATAAGGAGTTTGAGAGCAGGAGTGTGTGTGTGTGTGTGTGTGTGTGAGAGAAAGAGAGAGAGAAAGAGAGAGAGAGAGAGAGAGTCTTACCCTCTATTCCCCTGCTTTCAAAATCCTTTCCATGGACCATGTGATAATAGTGTGAGTTATTCAGCAAAGCCTGCAAACAAAATGAAAAGCTGACAAGTGCACTGGAACACACACACACAGTAACTGATTCACTCATCTCACACCAACACACTTTCCCACAAAGTTTAAAATGGCACTTTATCCACCATGAACACACACACACACACACGCACACGCACACACACAGTAACTGATTCATTCTGATCTCACACCAACACACTTTCCCACAAAGTTTAAAATGGCACTTTATCTCACATCATTACAGCTCTGTGGCATTTAAAGTTGTGTAATGTCAGAATTTCAAGGCTATAGAATGACATTCTTGGTCTCAGACAAACACACACCACACACACAGTCACACACCAAAAACCCCCCTAGATATGAAGACCCACAAATTGATCACGAGCGGTCACACTGTTTTCAGACCACAGGAACATAAAACGGTACAACACCCCAAACAATCAGCCAGTTCAGGAATCAGCGACACACTCACTAACCTTCGAGGGGATGCAACCCACATTGAGACACGTCCCTCCTAGGGTGGCGTTCTTCTCCACACACACTGTCTGAAACACAAACACACATACACACACACACCTCTTTAATAGCAAGCCTATGGAATGCTTTCATTGCAACAAGAGACTGGTAACAAAAACAGAAAAACACTGTTCTACATTGCTAATAGTGCACACATGCACATGACATGTCTGTTAATAGCAGACATGCCCAGGTGTACACTAACAACCAATGGAAAAACACAATACACAAGGTTACACAGGTACACAGGTTACCTTAAATCCCAGCTGTGCTGCTTTGATGGCGGCCACATAGCCCCCAGGGCCCGATCCCACCACAGTGACATCTGCGTCAACTACAGGGGGTGAGAGGAGAGAAGAGGAGAGGAGGAGAGAAAAGCTGGATTCACAAACAAAGAAAACTGTGGATGTATTGTATCACAGAAAACATAGCACAGCAATGTGATTGATAATGACTGACTGACTATTATTGTGTTAAATGTTCCAAATGTAAAGCACTTTGAGCTGCATTCTGTGTATGAAAGGTGCTATACAAATAAAGCTTATTATTATTATTATTATTATAATAATGTTGACAGAAGTGTCAAATACTGCGAATAGAACCCTGATATATCATTTGAAGCGCATACATGTTTTAATGTTGATGTGTGTGTCTGTGAGTGCTTATGTCAGTTCTGAGTTCTAAATTCCTGGGGTGAGATGCGTGTGCTTACTTGGAGCATCGGCATATGTTCTTGCGCACACTGTCGTCACTCCTTGAAGCTTGGAAGGGATCACCTGACCCCGCTGGATAACCACAGGAACAAATTACGTCACTTAGGTGGCAACTTCATTAGCCATTAATGCTTTTAACAGCTATTAGCAACATTTTTTTCCCTTATACTGTCTATGACATTTTCTGACAGTTATACCCAAACTGTCAACTAACTTCTTCCTGGATTTCTTAGTACCTAAAGATCATGTGGAGTTGTCTGTTGTCTTGACCATCCCACATAGACTAGGCTACCCAACATATGCGTCTATAAGCTGAAGGCCAGGTCTTGCGCAACTACACCGTAAATAATGTTTAGGACCTTCCTGCGTAGAGTAGAACCTCTATGAGTAGAACAAACTGCTGACTTCTCGCTCTAACCTCTAATTTCAAATCTAGCTGCCTAATAGACCCATCATGGCTAACGTTAGGTTTACGTGTGTGCTAGCCTACTAACAATGTGATATGCACATTAAAAAAACTGCCTGCTTTTAAAGTGTGTGGTGTTGTGAGTTGGAGTTAGCTAGATTAATTAGCCAATGCCAACAGCTGACAGGACTCATGTCGTTGTTGCAAATGATGCCTAGCGTCTGTTGACATTAGCTGGCTAGGTCAAAATCGCCGGCGTGAGATAACATGGAGTGAAAAAGCTAGAACGGAAAGAAGTCTTAGTTCACGAGTCTTGGGGAAATCTTACCTTAGCCGCATTGCGACACAAAATATTCAAACTCTGCATGTTGGTTGAGTGACGGACCCACGAACACGACAGTAACGTTGGCTAAATTCACGTTACCTGAGTTGACCCTGTCGGTGTGATTCCAAAATCGCAGTCGCACAACTTCCTCGTAAGTCTCAAAACCTAGCGTGAAATTTTTTACAGATCTACAATAATATTCATTTATGTTCTAGTATGCGTTTCACTGTGCAGTTTATGACTGTTAGATCTATCACTGGTGCAGGTGCTAGCAAATTTAGACGCTGAAGACTGGGCTTGCCAACTCTTGAATAACCATAGAACACATTCGAAGTACGCTTAAATGTTGTCAGTGCTGCCCTCTGCTGATAGACTCCAATGCATTTTTGTACAGTAAAAAGTGATGTGTTTTATAGTGACCAGTGTGGGGGCTTAAGAGATATTACTAAAAGAAAATCTATTTTTTTATTTTGTAAGGGCGAAAAAGCTAACTTTATTTTATTACAAGACTCATTCAACTACAGAGGACCAAAAATTCTGGGTCAGTCAATGGGGTGACAAAATTTTGTTTGATCATGGCTCTTCAAGAGCTGCTGGCGTGGCAATTCTATTTCACAAAATTCAAGCCAAAGTGGTAATGTCTAAATCAAGCAATTCTGGCCATTGGTTAGTATGCGTCTTAGACCTTAATGATCATTATAACATACTTGTGTCAATGTCTACGGTTTCAATAACCTAACTCAAAATAGACAGATGATATCTGACATTTCTGCAACCATACATTGTAAACTCTCTTATCCAACAGCTACTATTGTTATAGGCGGAGATTTTAACATGGTCCTTGATGAACACCTTGATAGATACCCTCCCAAACCTCAAAACCACTCCCATAACTCTATTCTATCAGAAATCTGTCGCTCTTATAATCTTTTGGATCCATGGCGACACAGATATCCAAACACCATGCAATATTCCTGGTTCAAGCCAAACCACACTGTCAAATCAAGAATTGATTTCTGGCTGGTCTCACTCTCCATGATTGACACCATTTCAGATTGCTATATTTCAGCTGCTCCACTCACAGATCACTGCAGGTTATTAAACTGAGTGTAAAACCCTCTAATGTCAGCTATTGCAATAAGGGTTATTGGAAATTGAACTGTAGCCTGCTAAAGTCCCAAGCGTTTGATAATGGTGTGAAAGCCATCATTACACAAGTGATATCAGATTACTCCATAGCATCTTATCTATCTAAATGGGAATTCATTAAATTTAAAATAAGAGAGTACTGTATATCCTATGGAAAAAAGATTAATAGAGACAACAAGTCATTAGAACTCAGTTTAATTAAAGAAATAAACTTGCTCTGTCAAAAGTACGCCCCCTACTGATGTGGACAGACAAAGACTACAAACCTTGTCCTCTGAACTTGATAAAATCTATCTCAGAAAGGCAGAAGGAGCCTATGTAAGGTCCAGAGCAAAGTGGATAGAGGAAGGGGAGAAAAGCACATCCTATTTCTGCCAGCTAGAAAAAAGAAGGCAAGAAAAAAACTCAATAAAATCTTTACTAATAAAGGGAGAGGAGAATAAAGATCCAGTTGTGATCACAAAGGAAGTGGTTTCTTTCTACCAGAAATTGTACTCTTCTGCATATTCTTGTGCTGATGCAAACTGTTTCTTCAGTAATATCCAGCATCTTATTCCTCGTATAGATACTGATTTTGCTGAATTGTGTGACTCTGACTTTTCTGTTGAGGAACTTGATAAAGTGGTAGAAGGTTTATCCTTAAACAAATCTCCTGGAATTGATGGTCTTACTGCCAACTTTTATAAACACTTCTGGGATTCACTGAAAGGCCCTTTCCTTCTTATGTTAAAGGAAGCGACAGATATTATGACATTCCCCCCCACCATGAAACAGGGTATAATAACCTTAATTCCCAAACATGGCAAAGACCCCAAACTGCTAGATAATTGGAGACCAATTACTTTATTAAATAATGACTATAAAATTATAACTCTTGTTTATGCTAACAGATTAAAAAAGAAAATCCACACCATTATAAGTGATTCCCAATCTGGTTTTATGAAGGGTAGATCTATCCACAATAACATTCGCTTTGGTACTTGATGTACTAGACTACAAACACTTGATTGAGGATGAGGGCTTTTGTTATTTTTGATTTTTACAAGGCCTTTGACTCTATTGAGCATCCTTTTATTTTTCAATGTTTAAAACTATTAGGTTTTGGTGATAAATTCAGAAATAGTATAGCTTCCCTATATAACAATACTAACAGCTCCATCTCCTTACCAGGGGGCACTTCACCCCGTTTTAATATCGGGACGTGGAATCAAACAAGGCTGTCCTATTTCTCCCCTTCTTTTCATAATTGCAACAGAAATGCTCTCTATTCTTATAAAAAACTCAAATATTGCCCCACTTGACGTTTTAGGATTGCCAGTTGTAATTAGCCAGCTGGCAGATGACACAACTATTTTTATGAAGCATCTGGCGAGACACCAAAAGTTTTGAAGACGATTGAGTCTTTCTCTAAAGCCTCTGGCCTGAAATTGAATTTAAATAAGTGTGAGTTAATGCCTATCCACCAGTGCAATCTAACCGAAGCCTATAACATTCCCATAAAATCTACAGTTAAATATTTAGGTATACTTATTTCTAGTGATCCAACAGAAAGGAGAACATGAATGTGTCAAGGATAACCAAGGATTGTCAGGCTAAACTTAATTCATGGTTACTGAGAGACATTAGCTTACTGGGTAGAGTCTTTCTAACAAAAAATGGAGAGTATCTCAAGGTGTATATATCCTGCTTATTCAATGGCTATTTCCAAGAGAGCCATTAAAAAAAATCAATCAAATAAACTTTGACTACATATGGAAGAAAAGGGTTCACTATGTTAAAAGATCAGAAATCATAAAAGACATCAGAGATGGAGGGTTGGAGGCCATCGATATTGACTCCATAAACGGAACATTAAAAATCAAGTGGTTGAAATCATTTTTAAACAACAGTACCAGCTTCTGGTACCATATCCCCCATGAAATATTAAAAAAAATAGGTGGTATAGATTTTTTCCTTAAATGTGACTTCTGTATTCAGAAACTGCCCATCAAATTATCCCTCTTCCATCAGCAGGTTGCTCTATACTGGAAGATTCTGTACAATCATAATTTTACCCCTCACAACACACCTATCTGGAACAACAGATACATTACTGTAAAGAAGTCATCCTTGTTTATCAAGGACTGGCTAGAGAAGGGCATCTGGCCAGTCCTGCATTTAATTGATTCTAATGGATGTCTCTTAACATATTAACTTTTTAAAAAAGCTTTTGTTTGAAGTATGAGTTAACCTGCAACATTGATACATATCATTCTGTATTTGATGCCATACCTGACTCTATTTTAGGCCTAATAAGAGGAATAATTTCAGATCCCAATATTTGTCCTTCCCTACCACAGCTCTTTGTTGAAGGTTGTGACTTTAAGAGTTTTAGATGCTCCAACAAATGTCTTAGAAACCTATTTATCAACCGGTCTTACCCCTTATTAACATATAGAAATTCTATTTTAAAGGTTTTTCCAAAGAATCGTATACAGCTTTTGCGAACTAAATACATGAGATATCCCATAATGCCTAAGGCCAAAGAGCTACATTTCAAAACTTTGAATGGAATATACCCCTCCAACGATTTAATCCAAAGGCGCTTTGGGATTGAAACTGATAATTGTGTATTTTGTAATGGGCTGGAAACCGCTGAGCATCTGTTTGTCGAATGTGTTTATGTTAAAACCTTGTGGCTTGACCTTCATAACTGGCTCAGTCCTAAATGTTTTATGTTAGATAACTTTGACTTGAAGGACATTATATATGGACTCTTTACTGTGAATGATAACGATGATCTCTTAGTAAATGTGATTGTTATTCTCTGTAAATTTTTTATACATAAATGTAAATACGTTACGTTACGGTTAAGCCCACTTTTAGTGGGTTTTACAATGATTTCCTTTATTATACAAAAGCCCTTAAAGCTATGAAGTCTAAGAAAGCAGTACAACTTTTGAACAGTGTTACAGAATATGATTTAATGACTAAGCCCTAGTTATATGGGTTTTTTTTTCTGTTTTGTTTATTATTTTTATTTTTTTCTCTTGCTTCCTCCTTTTAATTACACCTGATCCTGTACATAGATGGATTCCTTATGGATTGTTTTGACCCATGCTTATTGTACTTGAATTACCAATAAAAAAAAAAAAAAAAAAAAAATAGTGACCAGTGTGATCCACATAGGAATTTGGCTGTATTTCACCCACCCACGAGTAGTGAACACACACACACACACACACACACACACACACACACACACACACACACACACACACACACACACACTGTCCTTCTTCTCTCTCCCGTAGTATCTATGTGATTGTGAGCAAACATCCCTTGACCAAGTTACTAGGTCACTACGGTGTTCTCCCATGTAACATTGTCCTGGTCTAGGGACCTCTCAGTTAAACACAGAAACAACAAGCTGACTCAGGTATACCAGACCAAGAAGATCAATGCCTGCATTTCCCCGGGATAAATAAATAAACGAGTATATATTTGTTTGTGTCTATCTGTCTATCTATATCTAAAGAAAAACAATTGCAACATAACCAAGTAAGGCAGCTTTAGAATGACCCCACCCACCCTCTTCACTCATCATTCCAGCTGTTGCCAGGATACTCAAGATCCCACCAGCCAGGAAAACAATGGGTGCAAAATTCTCCCCAATTCTCACACGAAACAGAAAGGTCTTGAAATGAGCTTTGAAGAAAGGAAAGGAGGGACAATCACGGAGGGAATTCCAGACCTTAGAGGGGCTATGTCACTGAAAGACCTGCCACCCAGGGTAGAGCGTCTGTAGTGGGGGACAGTGAAGAGATTCTTGTTAGAGGATCTGAGCGGGATGGAGTGATTGAATGGATGGAGTGACTATAAGGGATCAGAAGGTCACAGAGGTAGGAAGGAGCAAGGTCAAGGAGGCCTTTGAAAGTGAGAAGTAAAATTCTGAATTTGATTCGAACCGGTGACCAGTGTAGCTATGAGAAAGAATAGGGGTGTTGAGCAGATCACTTGTTATGAGTGAGTAGTCTGGCTGCTGGGTTCTGAATTGGGGCAATTAGAGCATTGTGTGGAATCATCATCAAGGTCATAACCAAAACAACAACACAACACTACAATAAACTGCAGCTCCTCCTCCTTCACAGGGAGTATGAAGACATGTGTCTGAGATGATTTATGCTGACTTAACAACACTTTGACTAACAACACAACTCTGACCTTGGACAGTAAACTGCACCAGGAAGCAAGATGGCACATGGACTGCAACTCATGTGTGCATTTTTAATGACGGTGTTTGTTTGATGAATTTTTCCATGGTCCAAGGACATCACGTGGAGTTATATAGCCAGGTAAAAGGATATTTATTTGACTGAAAAACAAGCAGCATATGAGAGGAGAGAACAATTGAACAGTTTTCAGCATGAAGACATCTGGAGCTCTACTGGTGCTGCTGTGCGGCTGTTTGGCTGAGACACAGCTTAGAGGAGAGACCCTCAGTGAAAATGACATCACCCACCAGGGCCACTATGGTGAAGCAGAGACCAGAGAAAATGAGGTTATGGATGCAGCACAGAGAACTGAAGCTGCAGCCACAGACTCCTCCACCCAACAAACCTGCCAGCCTGACATCCACACTGTGCTGAGAGAGATGAGCATTCTGATGACGTAGCAGAGAGTGGAGCTCAGACACACTAAGACACAAATGGAGGCCATGGAGACCAGACTGAGAGCCAGTGAGAAGACAGCAGAGGAGCAAAGAGTGGAGCTCAGACACACTAAGACACAAATGGAGGCCATGGAGAAGAAAGCAGAAACTATGGAGACCAGACTAACTGCCAGTGAGAAGACAGTGATGATCATGGAGACCTGACTGCTCCTCCACTGTCTCATGGAGAAGACAATGGAGGAGCAGAGAGCTGTTATTCAGCAGCTGAAGGAGAAACAGGAGGAGCATGCAGCAGCTGTGAGAGCTGTAGGAGGCAGTGTGAACCTGACGGGGAGCCAGGTCGAGGAGCTGAGGAGGGAGAGAGATGAGAGGAGGGTGTCTTTCTCTGCCTCACTGCTAGCATCATAGCAGTGGAAATACAGGCCCCTTTTCAGCAGCAACACCCCTGGTCTACAGACACATCTTCACTAATGTTGGCAATTCCTACAACCCAAACACAGGTAGGTCATTCCATGTCAAATTAGTGACCAGTGCCTCCTACTCGACCCCCGTAGATTTCCATTATTCACTAATATTGTGTGTCTCTCTCAGAAGTGGCTATAAGCCATTTAGCAACTTTAGACTAGTTTATGTCTAAAACTACTTCAGACTCAAGCATGACTTTTGATGTGTAGTCCACATACTGTACATTCATTCATGTGTCAGACACCTGACAACTGTCACACCTGTCCAATGACGGTGGCCTAAATGTGGATTTATCTGTAAAAAAAAAACACCACAGAAGATATACATCAGCATCACACACACACACACACAGACACTACAGCAGTGCTAATCAAACTCACACACACACACACACACACACACACACACACACACACACACACACACACACACATCAGCATCACCCACACAGACACAACAGCAGTGCTAATCAAACTACACACACACAAACACACACACACACACACACACACACACACACACACACACACACCACACAGAAGATACACATCAGCATCACACACACATACACAACAGTAGTGCTAATCAAACTACACACACACACACACACCACAAACCAGGAAATAAAAACAGAAATCATATTACACAGAGAAAGGGGTAGCCCCTAGCCTGGCGAGCCAGACCCACATTAAAATGTAGGGTCTGGGCACTCACCGTTCGCAGTGCTCAGTCCGAGGGGCGGGATAATCAGTTGTCTTTCAAATTCCCTCTGCACGCAATAGGACGCAATAGGATATTTGTTTTCAAGTAGCAGGGAATTCAAGTCAAACCGTTGCAACTCTGCCATCAATCATTATGTTAAGCCCACCAAACGACTCTATACACGATTTCAATGCCCTGATTAAGTTTTGATTTCTGGAGCTCACAAGCCAACGGAGAGTTGCTAGACTAGCCCTGGCAGCAAATGTAATTTGCTGCCGCTAGGGGCGCGTCTAGATTTCTAGGCTAGGTAGCCCCTGTATGTCACAATAATGTCGTTATTGACCAGATGTTGTGAGACTTCCACAGTGCTTTCAGAAAGTATGAAGAACCCTCCAATTGTACCAGCATCAGCAGAGTATATGTATATACATGTATATATATACTGTGTATATATATACATGTATATACTATATATATTTATATTTATATATGCTATAGGTAAATAACATGTTTTCCTGTGATAGGATGGTTTTGTATTAAAGTGCTATTTTATGCTGATAAAAACAGTAATTTGTCATGTTTGACGTATGATACTCCAAGAGTCTCAGAGAAACAAGGAAGAGCACCCATGGACTGAGTTATCTTACAAGGAGTAAATAGAATAAAGTCATAAACAACTCTGGGAAGAGACATGAAAGCTGATATTATTTATCAGGATATTCAGCGCTGGTCTGATCAAACGCCCTGACAGTAAAGCCAGAGATAAGAACAACAATGCTAATCAGATCCCACACACACACACACACACACGCGTTTTCACTAATGTTGGCAACGCTTACAATCCAAACACAGGTTGGTCATTCCATGTCAAATTAACTAGTGCCTCCCAGTCGACCCCCTCACATTTTCTTTATTCACTGATATTGTGTGTCTCTACATGTCAAAGGAAGGTTTGCAAAGTTAAGAGTGAAAGTTACGGTATCTACAGAGAGAAGTTGAAATATACAGTAAAAATGCAAGCAATGTTGAAACCAAAAATAGTGATTTTTCCCAAATAATTTGCTGTTGCGAATACAGTATTCTACAGCCAACAAGAACAAAGCAAAGCAAAATACAATGACCATCAGATGTACATGGAGTTCTGAAAAAGCTGATGGAAATGACTAACTACTATCAAATTACTACTTTGTTTTTTCCAAAGAAAAGTGTGTGTGTGTGTGTGTGTGTGTGTGTGTGGCGTAAGGCATGTGTGTGTGTGTGTGTGTGTGTGTGTGTGTGTGTGTGTGTGTGTGTGTGTGTTGGGGGGGGGGGGGTATGTATTCATATGTCTAGACAAATGTATTGAGCTAATGGTAACCTGGGGAGAAACAAAAATAGAGAAAAAAAGACAAGTTTTACATAAAGTCGACCTTTTGTAGAACATTACTGTACATAAAAATACGATTACTGTCATTTTCCTTTCAAAGTATCTGCATTGGTTCTGAACATTTCAAACGGAAATCCTCTAGGAGCAGATTGAAAGGGTCCATACCTGTGGTGTATCTATTCATAGGCCTATACTAATGTAATGATTGGATGGTGTTCAGTAAAGTAATGAGTGTTTACACATGTGAAGAGAGAGTGAAGCACTGGTGATTTAGTGTGTCATTTTGATGGGTTGTGTTTGAAAAATGAAATCAAGTTACTTCCTGTTCGATTTTTGTGTGTTAAGTAGAAAATTGTGTGTGATGTTTTGCAAAATGTGTTTTAGTTCATTGAAAACTGAGTCAAACATTGAGAATTAGTGTATGGTTTTGCAGATTTGGTGTGGGGTTATGATGTTTGGAAGATATGTTTAGAAAATTGTGTGACAAGCAAGTGTGTAAAGAGTTGAAAAAAAACTGTAGTGTACAGTTTTGCAGACTTGGTGTGGGGTTATGGTGTTTGAAAGACATGTTTAGAAAAAAGTGTGTCAAACAAAAATGTTGTGTGTAAGCAGTTGAAAGAAACTGCCATTAACCATTTATAAGGTAATATGCTTTGTTAGCTATTTACTATCATTAAATAGCAAATTTACTAATGTTATCTAATGATAGTAAATAACAAAGCATGTATTAATACCTTGTAAATGGTTAATTTACACACCTTATTATAAGGCTATTATTTTTGTCATGATTTATGATCAATAATAGCTTTCATTAAAGCCAAGTATGCCAGTGATCGCACAGGCGGTAGCCTTTCAAGCTGGAGATCTGGGTTCAAATCCCATCAGATTCATCAATTTTCTAAATTGCTTTGGACAAATGCATCTGTTGAGTCAGGCCTAAAAGCTAAAGTAAAGTATAAATAGTACTCACTTTAGATTGGGGGCTGCCAAACAGCTTACAAACTGATAAGAAACATGTAATACATGTTGGTTACAATGTGTTTTAAGTGACTTATAAACGACTTGTAAGTATTTCATTAATGTCATCTAATGATAGTAAAGACTTAACTAACCATTTAGTAATACCTTGCAAATGGTAAATTACGCATTTACAATATGTTTGTAAATTATTTATAAACTAATTGTAAGTAATTTACTAATGTTATCTAATGATAGTAAGAAACCATTTATTACCTTGTGAATGGTTAGTTAACAAACCTTTTATAAAGCGTTACCTTTTTTCTCTTCATTTTTTCCTCTTATTTTCTCTCTGCTACAGGGGTGTTTACAGCTCCAGTCAGAAGAGCACTTTATGGTGTTTCTTCATGCTGTTGGTCATGTATCTACGGTTGGAGGTGTCACTGTTTTTAAAAACAGAGAGCCTGTTTTCAATGCTAAAAGTCATCAGCCAACATACCAGGTGAATCCCTCTAATGGAACTTCTCTGCTGCTGGAGGTGGGAGATGTGATCTATGTCAAGCTGTGGGCCAATGCGTGGGTGTATGACGATGGTCACCACTACACCACCTTCTCTGGCCACCTGCTCTTCCCCATGTGAGGAGTCAGTATTTAATCATCACAGGAATAATCTACAAGATAAAGTACAAACAAGAGTCTTAAGAGATACTGTTATAAAGCGACACAGACTCTCAACAGCAGGTACAGGAATCAAACTCAAGCTGACTGATTGTAAGGCATTGACACAACTGCTGCTCCCCCACACCCACACACAAAAGATACACATCAGCATCACACACACAGACACTACAGCAGTGCTAATCAAACTACACACACACACACACACACACACACACACACACACCACACAGAAGATACACATCAGCATCACACCCAGACACTACAGAAGTGTTAATCAAACTACACACCCACACACACACCACAGAAGATACATATCAGCATCACCCACACCGACTACAGTTGGGTCATTGCAGCACTACTTTCTAATTCCTAATCTAATTCCTAATTCTAATTTTGACTGATAACATTGCTAATTGGATTACTGTTTGGTTTATTGTGTTTATCAATATTATTAGACATTTTGTAATACATTTTTGTAAGTAATTAAAATGCTTTGTTATGAAAACAATGGTTTTGTAGTGTTAAGTGTTATTTTATGTTGATGAAATTAACAATTTGCCATTTGTGGCGTGTGAGCCTTTGAGAGGAACACATGGTAGAGCACCCATGGAGAAAACAAAACAATGTAGCCTGAACTGATTTGACGCTACCGGAACATGAAGCAAGGCAATGCACTGCCTTCTGAGACAGCTAGATAGTTATAACCTCTCTGTACACTTTCAAAATTTACAATACTTTGCTTTGTCTGTCCTACCACCGAAGTGTAAGGCTATTTTGAACCTCAGTCAGTAGTTTGAAAATAGCCATTTATTTTGATGTAGCTCCATGCGGGGTCATCCCTATGTTCCCCAGATTAACATGGTAGGTATGGGGACATGAAAAGGGGCCCTATGTTCCCCAGTTAGAGTCCTATGTTCCAAGGGCCCTATATTCCCAGGGTAAGAACATAATGTAATCTGAAAACTGCTGCCCTGATTAAAACAAAAACAATGCAACTAATCTCAGCTAGTATTCTGTCTATAATGGAGTGGAATGGAACTTTCTAAGTGACCCCAAACTTTTGACCGATAGGCTATATATCTTTCAAACTATCTTTGCTGCTGCTGAAGTATTGTTATTGTTTTGTATTGTATGTACTTTGTGTATTCTATTTTTCACTGTGTTGTCAGATTACCAAAAGACTCATTTCCTTCTTAAGTAAATTGAATGGAAAACATTTTCTTATCTTATTCTCGATGTCCTGAATAAAAAAATGGGGGAGATGAGAAACAAACCCATTTCAGTCAGCAGAGGGCGCTCTTCACAAGCATTCCCTCGTAATGACCTGAGATGTATCCACGCGGGCAGAAAGAGGTCAGCCAAAACACGCAGAGAGCTGAAAACTTCAATAATGAACCAGTCTGTCGGTGATCCCGTCGTTTATGTTCTCATCAAACATGAATAGGCGCAGGCATGAGTGAGGGCTTGTTGTTCCGTAGAGTGTGAAAATGTCGGCCACCTACGGAGACCTACGTGCTTCAAGCTGTGATCTATTCCCAAAGCACATGCATACAAATTCACCAAAGCTCTTAAGAATTTATGAGGCAAAGAAGCATTTGCAAAAAGAAGAGGATTTATTTTTCAATTTGTAAAATTGTGTTATGGAGGAGATTCATAACCGGATTATCCAGTTGACATACACACACACATGCATACAATACAAATACAAACGTGCGCGCACACATACACACACACACAGCCCTGTCCATGGCATACAAGCACCCGCATGTACATACATAGAGAACTTTGAACTTGTTTATTATGCTTACAACCATTATGTGCTTCTCATATGTACACACACACACAAAAACACACACACATTTCTGTCCACCACTTCCTACTCCAGACCTTGGATTGTTCCACACAAGAGGAGGTGACATCATACAAAAACACAAAGTGGGAGGTTGCTTAGGTTATCAAAGGACAGTCCGCTCATTGTAACAGTACAAATAACACTTGCATATACACACAAACAGACACACAGCATTGCGCTTTCTCTGTCTCTCACACACACACACACACACACACACACACACACACACACACACACACACACACACACACACACACACACACACACACACACACACACACTTCTATCTGTCACTTCTTAGAGGTCCCCATCCCGTAAGAAAAGGAGAGAACATAAGGACACTGAGTGGGAGGTTCTTTAGTTCTATAAAGGTCAAAGGTCAATTTGTTGAAGCAAACAGCATAATTAAAAAGAAGATAGACACGTAAACACGTAAACACACACACACACACGACAAAAAGCACGTAGCATATAACAAACAGGCAAAAAGCACATAAGAGGCTTTGCCATGAAAACAAGAGGCTGGACGCATGACAACATGCTTTCTAAATGAAGAAGAAAATCTCCCTCTCCATTTCACTATTCCTCTGCTTCTTCTCCCACTCTCTCTCTTTCACTCATCCCTTATAGTGTTCTTTATAGTGTTTTGGTAAAGGAGTATGTTCCCTTCATCTCACATGCGCACACACACACACTCTCTCCCTCTCTCACAGATAGTGTGTTAGGTCTTTCTCTTGAGTGCTGTTGAATTGAGGGGATGTTCTTTCGTCACACACACACACACACACACACACGCCTCCGTCCACACAATGACGAGTGAGAGAGGGTAAAGCACTCAGGGCTGGATTAGGCTTTCCAACTGGCTCAGAGCTCAAATATCAAACCACAAAGAGAATTTTTTCACACCTAAGACACCCACACACCAGCAAAAACACACACCGCACACAAACTTACTTCAGGTTTGCTGAGAAAGATGTCAAACACATCAATAACACACCACGAAAAAGGCTTCAAGTGTTTAAAAAAATATTTTTCTTTCCTTTTTAGCTACATACAGTTTATCTCTGGTCGACAACAGTCTTTCAGGTTCAACTTCCTGTCTTTTGCACCCGTGACAGACACAGGCACGCACAGACACACACACTCTTTCAAGGTTTAACCACCTGTCCTTACACCCATGACGCACGCACACCTACACACACACACACACACACGCACGCTCAGCTGGGCAGTATCAGGCGCTCCACAGCAGACTGCACGTGCTCCCAGTTTTTCCAGATGACGGCGAGCAGACACACACTCAGGAACGTTCCGAAAATGTGCAGGCGACTGCGCAGCAGCGGCGCGGTGAACTTGGCCGCCGTGGAAACGCACACGAGGATCACCGTGGCGATGGCCAGCATGATGTTGATGCATTTCCCCAGCAGCACCTGGGAGAGGAAGAGAGAGGCACTGTTTGAGTGTGTGAGTTTTGTTTGTGTGTGTGTGTGTGTGTGTGTGTGTGTGTGTGTGTGTGTGTGTGAGTGAGTGTGTGTGAAAGTCTGGCAGAATGGCATGATCGGATCATGTGTGTGTGATATCGTAAGTGAAAGAATGTCTCCATGAAGAGTTGCATTGTCAGTGATTTTGCTTGTGAGTGAGACAGAGTCATCTGTGTGTCAGACAGGGACTATGTCTATGCCCATGAGAGTGAAATTGTGCATGGTTCTGTGTATATTCACGTCTGTGTGTGTGTGTGTGTGTGTGTGTGTGTGTGTGTGTGTGTGTGTGTGTGCGTGTAACTGGTACGTGAGAGCTGCTGCACAGGTACAGACCTTGGCATCTGCGCTTTCCAGCTGAATAATCTGCTGTTGTTGCTGCTGTAACTCGAGTTTAGAGACGCGCGTCTGACAGGCCTCAAGAACCTCCTGAAAACAGACAGAGGGAGAGAGAGAGGGAGGAGGAGGGAGGGAGAGAGAGAGAGAGAGAGAGAGAGATACTGTTATAAGAGACCAGACTGTACCAGGTACAGTATGTTGTATATAAGGTGTGTGTTGTGGTGTGTCTGTATAGCAGTGGAGACACAGTGAAAAGGCTTGCCTGTGTGTGTGCAGTCATGTCTGCTTCTGTGTCTGTGTGTGTGTCTCTGTATGTGTGTGTGTGTGTGTGTGTGTTTGTGTGTACCTGTATGTCTCAAGGTGTGTGTTGTGGTGAGTCTGTATAGCGGTTGTGACACAGTGAAAAGGAATTTGAAGAAAAACAAGTTGTGTGTTCATGCGTGCTTGTGTGTGCCTGTGTGTGTGTGTGTGTGTGTCTGTGTGTGTATGCCTCTGTGTGTGTGCTTCTGTGTGTGTGTATGTGTGCCTCTGTGTGTGTGTGTGTGTATGTGTGTGTCTGTACCTGTATGTCTCTGGCCCTCTCGTAGGCTTGGTAGGCCACTTTTTCCTCTATGCTGGCCAGCTCCTGTTTCAGGTTGGCCGTCTCATTCTGGTGAAGCTCCGTCAGGTCATTCAACTGGTCCTCCAACCGCTCATACCTGAGAAGGAGAGAGTAAGAGAAAGAAAGAAAGAGAGAGAGAGACAGAGACAGAGAGAGAGAGAGAGAGAGACAGACAGAGACAGAGAGAGAGAGAGAGAGAGGGGTGGGGGAGTGTGAAGCAGAAGACAGGCAAAAGGCAGAGATGATGAGATCAGTGACATGTTTGGTACATAGTCCTACCATATTACTGGTATAACAAATGTGTTTAAGTGTTCTTTGCTGCACACCAAGCTGATTTTGAATCTGAACTGAGTAACATTGAGAAGTTTTTCAGTTGATTAAGGAAAAGGACAGAGAGAGGCGAGAGGAGACGACAGACTGACCGACAGGACCTGAGAATGAAGAGAGGTGGTGAAGCTGAAACTATTGGGCAAATGGGCGGAGAGGATTCACCTGTGCTGCAGGTGATCTGTGTGGATATGTAAAGCACCACACTAGGGGCCTCCATGGACTGCTGCACCCAGCAGGGCATTTGCATTTGCATTTGCACTGCTCACTGGCCTCCCTCAGAGGGGCCTGAACACCTGAACACACATCTGGTGTTGGGTCTCAGTGACCATAAATATGTGTGTGAGAGAAAGAGATTGTGTGTATGTGCCTGTTCAGATGTGTGGATGTCCTACACGAGCCATTAACAGCTATTCTGCAACACAAACCTGGATGATTCAATGGAGGATGACCCACTTATACACTAGCCGACCACACGTGCCTTTTCCAGGTCACCCTGGGAGACTAAAAAAGAGCTTGTCTCACATAGCCAGATGCGTATTATTAACATATATCTCTGAAGACAACCTCAGCGGCAAAATAGTGGCCTAAATTTAGGGTGCAACAATTACAGCTTTACAGGCCACTTGAAACTTCTAAACCAATCCACGCACAGCACCAGCAGAAGGAAGGGTAACACTTTACGGTATCGACATAAGAGTGTCATGACACATGACACTGCTAACTTGTTATGACAAAAATCAAATGTCACTTAAAAATAACCGAAGCGTTATGTCATAAACGTTTATAACTTGTTTATGACATGTTCATGACCTATTCATGACAGTGTCATGTCACTCTTATGTCGGTACTGTCAAGTAAAGTGTAACTGAAGGAAGAGAAAGAAACAGACATAAAGAGCAACACGGGTCTTTAAAGAGCAGCCTTTTTCCTCTAAGAGCTACTTCGTCAAAATTAACTACTAATGTTTCATAGGCTATTAGCGTATTCACATAGCTGATCTCCACCTAACAGCTGAATACGTTTTGTATGCGTTTTAACGCTCCTTTCAATTCCTTTACCTTCTGACTTTGTAGATTGTGAATTTGGTTTGATAGGAATTTTTCATCAGCTTTACCAAAGTGACTTTGTTCATCAAATTCGTTATTGTTATTAAATAACTTAGTTAGCAACTATGGTTTTGGGAAACACAGCCCGGGTGGGGAGAGCTACCTGTTTGAGACCCCTTCTGAGTGTAGCTTTGTCAGTCAGTGTTCATTCTTGGTCACCATTTCATGCATGAATAAATGTGGTGAAAGAAAGAAAGAAAGAAAGAAAGAAAGAGAGAGTAACTGAAGACTCTTTAACTCTGTTTGACTATTAATTTGAGACCAACATTCGGGCAACAGCCTTCATCAGGGTTCTGATGCCAAAACACCGGTCACAAATAAATAGTTTGAGCGGCTTGTCTTTCTTTCTGTACTGTTTTATGTGTCATCCTCAAACAGTTATCACAAAGTGCAGATGTCAACAAAAGGGTACATAGAGTCCTTCCAGTCCTCCCCAGGGGTGGGGTGTGTGTGTGTGTGTGTGTGTGTGTTCCTCCCATACCTGCTCCACCAAACAGTGGGTTTCTCTCTCACACACACACTCTTTCTGTTTCTCTCTCACACACACACTCTTTCTGTTTCTCTCTCTCTCACACATTCTTTCTGTTTCTCTCTCACACACACAAACACACTCTTACTCTCTCTCTCTCTCTCTCTCGCTCGCTGCTGTGTCACATCTGGGTTAACCCATCAGATCAGATTACCCCAACGCCTTGGTGTGACATAATACTAGGCGTTTGGCTAATCCTAGTCAGGGGCCGGCAGAGATTAAACGCACTCAACACCTGACTGAGCTCATGACAGATTACGCATAAGGCGCAGTGAGGTGATCAACACTTACACCTCCAACAAGTAACGCCAGAGGACAGATTGGCATGCATGACAGATTACTCATAAGGTACAACAACAACCCTTCACATTAAAGTAGTATAGCACTTTTCAAGGGACCCACAATGCTTCACAGTGAAGTAGGAACCTCACTAACCACCATCAATGTGTAGCACCCATCTGAGTGATGCACAGCAGCCATTATGAGCCAGAACGCTCACCACACGCCAGGTCGAAGTGATCAACACTCACAATGCACCTCCAAGTAACGCCCCAGGACAGTTTGGGACGCATGACAGTTGACGCATGACAGGCAGGGTGAGGTGATCAGCACTTACAACACACCTCCAACAAGTAACGGCACAGGACAGGCCAGTTTGGGGTGCCTGCTGTGGCCTGGCTGAGGATATCAAGGGTGTGTTATCAAAGTCCTTACAGACAGGTAATGAAGCTTTGGTGAACCACTAAACCACAGCAGTGTGAAGCTAGCGACACATATGAAAAAAAACAATATGGCCGCCACATGTAGATTTTTCAACATAAAAGTCTTTACCCAAACCAGTATATGTAACCAAAAATATTGGTTTGTTAAGGACTTTATGTTGAAAAATATCGTGATGGCCATCTTTTGCTTTTCAGCTAGTGTCGCTAGGTTCATACTGCTGTGGTTCAGTGGTTCACCAAAGCTTCATTTGCCCATCACTACAGACAGGTCTCACCACTCACGGGCATCTTGGGCATCTTATTTTGGGCAACTATTTCGAAAGATGACATCAACCATGCCGTTTCTAACAATGTGGTTGGTTGCTTACATTACAGGAAGGTGCGGGATATGTGTAGACAACTCCCATATTGACGTTACAAACTAACCCAGTGTTTCGCATACATTGACTTATTTGTGGCGGCCCACCACAATATCAACATTGACCACCACACAATGATTTTCCAGGTTGTACTAAATTGTGCTTAAATGTGCTAAGTTGTTAAAAACTGTTGCATTCAAGTTAATTCTGCAAACCAACCACCACAAATGGAATTCAATTCTGTGGGAAACACTGTAACCCCATACATTTCTACGGAGGATTCATTCAGTGCCGTGTCTCCTCATTATAAAGTCTCTGGTTATACTGACTGACATCCTTGAGCTGGAGTGTTGAGGAGAGGAGAGACCCCAGAGTGAACAATGCCATGGGACCACTGGAGCAGGGGGTTGAGAATGCGCCTTTGTGCTTTAAACTGAAGAGAGACTGTTTGTGCATTCTCTCTGAATCATGTGTGGGAGCTTGTGCAAGATGCAGGCGGCTAACTAACTCATACGCATGTGTGTGTGATATGAATACCAATGTAGCAGCATTGTGCAGATATCCATATTTTTCTCTATGGACAAGAGATCTTTTGGATTCTGAGTCCGATTTCTGCTTTTGCAAAATCGTCTGCTGACTGGTATTTGCTGACTGTACATTTTGTGTTACATGAAGGTTTACCCATTAACACTAATAAATTGCTCAGCAGAATTACACTTTGAGCTAGGATTTCTCATTCAAAACACTGTTTTACTTGCAGCACAATTGCTGAATCTGAGTCACACCCCTGTTATTGCACAACCTCACTGAACTGCCTCTGTCACTCACCTGAAGTCACCTGAAGACTCCCTGGAGTGACTCGGGGCTAAGTGCCTTGCTCAAAAGCACAACAGTTGCAGCTGGCAATCTAACTTATGACTTTTCAGGCTACTGCATGCAAACCTTAACCTGACCCTAGTCAGATGAATTTCGCTCCGCCTAGCTCCACTCATCCATCTGGAACCGATCCATTGAAGTGTTGCTTCAGAAGGCTGGGCCTAATCAAAAAATGCTTGCATATGATTGAATAAGCCACTTGTCCGTCATCTATTGACGTGCTACTTCAACCACTCACATCGAAGCCAACCTGTGACGCTAACAGTTGGGCTAAACTCTTTCCTCTGTGAGCGACCTATACCTTTGTAGCACATGTAAGAGAGTGCGTTAGACGACAGGCTTTGGTATGGCGTACCTGTATCTCTCCTCCTGCAGCGTCTGCGTGATGAAGCCGTAGTCTCTCTTGAACTGCGCCTTCAGCCCCTCCATGTCCTCGGCCAGCTGCAGCTGCGTCTTGCGGATCTCCCGCACCTCCTGCAGCGCCTCCACCAGCCTGCAGTTGTTGGCGTCATTCTGCGTTCCGTGCCCTCCTCCTCCTCCTCCTCCACCACCACCACCACCTCCTCCTCCACCTCCTCCGTCACCCGTGCCCTGCGAGCCTGTGCCCGCTCCGCCTGCGCCCGTGCTGTCCACCGAGTCAGTGGTGCCCGTGGAGCACTCATCGTCGCTGGGCGGGTACTTGGGCTTGGGCGTGATGGTGGCGCTCCCGCTTAGCGTCCGGCTCGCCGCGCCCGCCTCCCCCACCTGGAAGCCGCCGCCTCCGCCACTGCTGCTGCCCCCGCCGACCCCCGACCCCCCCGGCCCGCCAGTCTCCATGGAGCTCTTGAGGTGAGCGATGTTGTCCGCACTGCCGAACTTGTTGCGGATGAGGTTGGCGAACTCCCGCGGCTTGCTGAAGAAGAAGGGGGACGTCAGGCTCACCCCAGGCCCCACCGCCGTCTTCACCTTGTCCAGGGACGGGTGCTTGACCTCTCGGGGGGCGCCGTCCTTCAGGAGGACGCAGTCCTTCAGGCTGTCCTTGGAGGCCGTCTTGCTGTTGCCATCTTTGGTGTTGGCGTTGGTGGTGGTGGCGGCGGAGGAGGAGGAGGAGGAGGAAGAGTGCTTGGTGCCGTTCTCGTTCTCGCGCATCCTCTTGTGGTACTGCTCCAGTTTCTTCTGCAGCTGCGTGATGCTATGGGCTGACTTCTGGTTCTTCTTCTCAAACACCTGAACAGAACAAGAGTCCAACTGAGCTTCATTTTGTTTCACTGCACTCAGCGAATTCAACTATACTGCACTAATCTATAAATACTAAAAGAAAAATGAATAAATAAATAAAACATAATCTGTATTAAATCAAATTCATTAATTAACTGCAATTAATTACATAAGACAAGAATTAATTAAACTGAATCAAATTGATCCAAACTAATCTGGTATTGCAATTAATTGGATCATATCTAATGAAATTACTTCTGAGTTTTTAGTTTCAAAACTAACTGCATAAAAACACATAAAAGGGTCAAACACAGGTGGTCGCATAATTCAACTGCCAAAACATGGCAATTTACCATATAGATATATATATATATGCATTATTAAATTGTTTTCATATAATAAAGAGAGGAAAATGCTTTATTTTCTATAAGCAGCAACATCATCCTATAACCCAGTTGTTCTCAAAGTGTGGGGCGGGCCCCACTAGTGGCGATTAGAGACATGACAGGTGAGGCATGATGAACAGGAGGAAATGAGTTTTTTTGTGCCTATCTTTAACAATGCCTTTCTTTTTTGAAAAGGAACATCATAGATTCAAAACAAAATAGCCACACACAAACATAGTAGTCATAAACAGACCAACATATGAATTAAAACAATATCCGATCCAGCGGACCGAGACGGGATTTTTTTTTTTTTTAATTACTATTAACATTTCACAGGTTGATGGGGTCAGATGGGGTTTGAAAATACGTTACTGATGGGAGACAGTGGAACCTATACACGTGGTAACGGGTGGAAGAGATATGGGGCGTGGAATCGAGAAACTGTCAGAATCAAACCTGGGACCTCATGGCTACTAAAACTTGAAACTAAAAACTCAGAGGCTGTATGTGATGTCAACCTCAACACTGTATGCATGTGTGTGTGTGTGTGTGTGTGTGAATGTGAATGTGTGTGTGTGTGTGTGTGTGTGTGTGTGTGTGTGTGTGTGTATGTTTGTTTATGTGTGCGTGTGTTTGTTTGTGTGTGTGTGTTTGTTCGTTTTTATGTGGTGTTCACCTCTCCACCTTTAGGTCCTTACCTGTCGTATGCGTCCCAGCTGCTGCTTGTCTGCGCTGTTGACCAGTTTGAGGTACTCGGCCACGTTCTCGTCTCTGGCCGTCTGTTCGATCTTCAGCTGCTCCGTCACTTTAAGGACCTTCTGCTGCAAGCAGTCCAGTCCGCCGCGAGCGCGACCCAAATCCCGGCCCGAGTCCTTGCCCGGCCCGTCGCTGTCCAAGTCCGTCTCGGACACGCCTCTCCGCAGCAGTGCCGGAACATTGAGCAAGCTGCCCTCGCTGGAGTGATCCGCCTACAGCACACACACCCATACACACACACACACAGGAACACACAAACATAAATAAACATACAGAGGGAACTATTAGCAACAATCAAAATATAAAAACAATCACACTGGCAACCAACAAACGTAGTCATAGTGTGTAATTTTTTCAATTAATTTGTTTGGCTTTTGTTTGTGTCCTTGTTTTTTCTTATTTGCTTATCTTGATGTGGACATGCATTTCCATAGGCACTGTTTAAATGAGCATCTAGGGGCAGCATTATTCCACTGTGAGCATTCCTTGGGGTGGAGGTGGGGGGGTCAGTGATGTCACAGTGAGCCATGACCTTTACTTTGACACATGAGGGTGTTTTGTTGTTGCAACCATAGACTGTATTCGGTTATTAAGTGATGATGCAATAATAGGCTAATACATCTTTTTCCGGGTCCAACGGTTTTCAGAGCCACTCGGTTTTCTACATAGACAATAAAATGAACCATGTTTTTCTGCTATTCACAGTAGCCTTTAAGAAAATTGTCATCCTACTACTCACTTGTTGCCTCAACCTAATAAAATCCTATTTTTCGCGGAAGCCTGCACGTTACCCTTGATTGCATCATCTGGCTGCACAGCTACAGTAATTGCTCTGTTAAAGTTAACCGGTTTTGTTTTACCCTCAATAAAAAGGAGGTGATGGTGAACGTTGGTGAATGCTTACAAGTTGGCTGGCTGCGCTAGTAAACGTTTTTTGACCAAAAAGCTGTTGGGCCCGTGACGTCGGACAAAAATTGCAACTTATTGTGTTTTTGTTCTTTCAAGTCATTCCAGAATTGTAATCTATTGTAGAATGTCATTATTACATCCTCAAAAGGAACCTTTAGTTAGCAATATTCTAGTCACATGCTTGTGATTGTACCCCTCAAAAGTTAACAAATCAGAATCCAGAAAACACACAAATCAGAATCAGTGATAGGTTTTCATGTTAGTCTTAATAAGACAGCTGGGAATAGGCAGGGCTGATGAGAAAGACAGAGGCAGATATGGAGAGGTCTGTTTAGGCCACAGCCCCCTGGGCAGAACCATTAACAGGCTCTGAATACTGTGGGTAAATATTATTTAAAAAGCACTTGATGCATTAGTGGTTTGGACATCTTTCTGCTCTGGGGCCAAAGATGCTGAATATCCTCTGGAAATGGCTTTTTCTCCCTCCCTCTCTAAAATAAAATAAATAAATATATGAACAAATATTCAGAAGGTGCGGTCTCTATGGCAGCACACCAGCAGAATACACCAGGGTCAAGTCTCATGACACAGGGAGAGAGACTCTTTTTCGAGCTGTATCACTGTGTGCATCTGTGTTGTTTATTTGTGTGCGTGTGTGTTTTCCTGCCGTTGTGTGCCTCCACTCTCGACAGACTGTGTGTGCTGATGCCCCAAGGCCAGAGAACTCGGGCCAGAAATTGGGCCAGACTCACAAACATGATCACACGTGAGCAAGCATGAACAAGCACACACACACACACACATATTAACCAAAAACATATGGTCCTTTTCACCCCAAACACTAGGATGAACTTCACTAGCTATTTCTCACTTTCCTTTATCTCTCTTTCTCTATCTCTCCATTCTCCCACTCTACACCACAGTTCTCCTTCTCTCTCTTTTGCTATCTCTGCATTCCTCTACGCCACAGTTCTCCCTCTCTCTCTATCCTTCGCTCTCTTTCTCTATCTATCTATCTATTCCTCTACTCTACACCACAGTTATAATTCTTTCTCTCTCTCCCTCTTTCTCTCCCCTTCTCCCTATATCAATCTCTCTCTTTATTCCTCTACACCCTTTTCCACAGCTGATTGAGTCATCTTCTGGAGAGGAAGTCTTACACACACACACACACACACACACACACACACACTGAATTTCTAATGTCTCCAACACACACACACACACACTGAATTTCTAATGTCTCCAACACACACACAGAGTGAGACTGTATTTCTAACATCTCCACACACACACAGACACAGTGTAAAACTGTGTGTCTCACATCTCTCAAAACACACCAGCAGCATAATTTATCCATTTATACATTAGAGAAGAGAAGAGAAGAGGAGAGAGAAGGAGAGAGAACAGACATGGCTGAAGCCATCTCCCTCCATTTCCGCCTCGGATTAGGAATAAACAGACTGGTGGAGAGACACTAGGTCTAGAAATGTTAGAGGTGGCACTTTGTGTGTGTGCGCGTTGGTATGTGTGTGTGTCTGTGTGTATGTCTCTGTGTGCGCATGGGTATGTGTGTGACATACGATTATAGCCCTCCTGTTCTGGCCCTGGATTAAGGCTATTACACAATGAGACTCAGCGTATGTGTGTGTGTGTGTGTGTGTGTATGTGTGTGAGCAGAAGAGAGAAACAGGAGGAGAGATTAACAGTGCAAAGAGAATGAACAGTGAAGAGAATGAGAAGAGGAGATTATGATAAATGTCATTACAGTACTATCAAAGCTGCCAATTACAGGAAGTGACCTCGCTCTGATGTCATAAACACACCTGGCACAGTAGCATTCTGAGGCTCTGAACATTCCGTGAGCTGTGCCTGCCGTTATCTCCAGGTCAACATAACACATCACACGCTGGACCTCAAACCAGATGTGGTGGCTTTAAGGCCTGCTAAGTCACTGTGCTTGTGTGTGTGTGTGTGTGTGTCCATGCGTGCATGTGTGTGTGTGTGTGTTATAAGTACACAGAACTATGATGACCAAAAACACAGGAGCAAATAATCTTATCTTAAGATGGCTTATCTAGGGCCAAATCCTGTGTATCTCACCACCTTTCACCATCCCACCATCACATAGCCCAGCCCAACAGCAGGGCACACCAACAAGCCAAAGGTAGTTTCCATTATCACTCTGTATCTCTTGGACTCCAACTTCAACCTCTACAAAGTAATCAATCCCACCAGTGTGAAATTTGAAGTGTTCAGTTCCAGAAACTCTTTAAGACTTTAGGGCCGTTTGCAGAATGTAAAAACAGTATTAGAGGACTGGTCTAATTTTTTTTGAGCATGCACGCCACTATCACGTCTGGTGTAGCCGGTCCCATTTGATTATAGTGGAAGCAAACAATTATCAGAGTAGCTATTTAATCGGATGAGACCATATCAACACTCATAATAGTGTTAAACTCTGAAAGAATTCTGTTGAATTTGTGTCTTCTGAGCATGCTCAGTCAGTGCCACTGCTGATGGCCTCAGTCCCCAGAATGCTCTCCTGTGATGTTGTGTGTGTGTGTGTGTGTGTCTATGTGTGTCTGTGTGCATATGATGACGGACTCAGTGCCCACTATGTGCTCCTGTGTGCCTGGCCCTGTCCAGAGAGAGCACAGAGGCATGTTACCCTTCTGCTTGGCCTGTTAGTGTTATTACTACACTACATGTTAGTGAATAACCACCATGTAATCATATACCACACTGAATTAAAGACTGAATAACCACCATATACTGTAGCTATAACCTATATACTGTACTATATAGGCTAGGGAATAACCACCATGTAATCATATACCATACTGAATTAAAGACTGAATAACCACCATATACTGTAGCTATAACCTATATACTGTACTATATAGGCTAGTGAATAACCACCATATACTGTAGCTATAACATATATACTGCACTATATAGGCTAGTAAATAACCACCAAACATTTGCACACTACATTGTGCAGTATATACCAAGTGAATGACCACATATAGTTATACACTACAGAAAGTATTAAGGCATGTAGTGAATGGGAGGATGTTACAATAACAAATTATGTCCCACGACATGCCTGTGTTTGGCTCTGAAAGGACCCCCTGACTGAGCCAAGTGTGGGTGTGTGTATGCTTGTAGGATACAGTGTGTCGGTCCCTGACTGACCCGAGTGTGGGTGTGTGTATACTTGTAGGATAAAGTGTGTCGGTCCATGACCCCAAACTGAGCTGGTTCTGGTTTCACCCCCTCCCCTGATAAGCTCATATCGTTATTACTGTGTTAAACCAACAATTACAGCCGAGGAAGAGGAAAAGCTCGCTCACATACCTGCCCCAGAGGTGATGATATGATACCATCACAATATTTTGAGCAACAAACTACAACATTATTCCCATTCTTTATGTTTTACAATACACCCAGTATGGCAATTTGATTCTGTAATACATACATAGATAGATACAAGTATCTATCTATCTATCTATCTATTTCTTTCTTCCATAATTTAGAGTCTGCAGCAATCTTGGCATAGTAAAATAGCCTCATACTTACTGTCCAAATGATACTGTGACATGAAAAAAACTAGGTTGATTGCCATAGTGTGGACTTCAGAAGCATTGTTATCAGACTAGATAAATGTAGGTGTGTACCAAACTTAAAGGTCCAATGAAAAGAGAACAAGTCTCTGCATTATTTTGCAACGCTTGTCCTCGAAAATGGTTTGCGTACCATTTTATATTCCATCATCAGTCCAACCAGTCTCAAGGCTACCATTATTCCCTACCTTAAACACGGTCCCAATGAGCCAGTCAGGAGACACTAGCTTAAACACTACCTTGATGAGCTGGTCAAAAGACACCATTCCCTGATTTAAACACTACCCACTAAGCCAGTCAGGAGACCTACCTTAACCTTAAACACTACCCCAATCCACCATTACAAATCTTAATCCATATGCTTCCGTTATCAGTGCCCCTATCAATCAGTCAGTCAGCCTCACAGCTAACCATTACCCTTAGTGGTGTGGTCACTCTGTAGTGCCTGTTGACCCCTTGGGCTGCTCGGATTTCCAACCACCTGTATACTAAACCCTGACTCCCATTACTATTCTAGCAAAACAAAGCTAAGCAAACATCCTGACAGACAAGCCACTAAAGTCACTCCCTAACCATTTACCCTCCATCAACCAGCCTGGATGTGAGGCGGCGTTGCAGTTCTGTCGCTATTCCCTGAAAGAGTTGTGAATCAGAATCCTTCTTATACATACTGTGTATTTTTTGTTCATTCATGATGTTGTACCCTTGAATTTCCCCTTGGGGATCAATAAAGTATCTATCTATCTATCTATCTATCTATCTATCTTAAAGTAAGTATCTATCTATCTATCTATCTATCTATCTATCTATCTATCTATCTATCTTTTGTACCCGTTTGTATTTCTGGTCTATACATTCTGTAGATAGGTGTGAAAGCGGTAAGAGAAAATTCACCCGGCGGTTTCGTGTAGACGTAGCCTTAGATTTAGAGGCCGTTTACACGACACCGCCGGGTGGATTTTCTCTTACCGCTTTCACACCTTTAACGACTCTGGCAAGAAAAAACCTTGCGTGTACACACAGAGGTGTAACCGGCTAAATGTGCTGTAGTGCATATGCCAGACCAGTCGATGGCGCCGCTGTGCAGAAGCTTCACGATAGTTTTGCGTGAATCGCATAGAAGAAAACATTGTTAAAACAGTTTGTTAAGCCAGAGAATGTCTAATAAGTGCTCTGGTTAAGCAGTCGCATGAAATAAGGAGACTACAGACAATTCGGTTTTCAATTCAACTGTTAAACTAATAAAGTTCATTTTCAAGGTATGTGACTGCTATGTGAAATTTCAAATGCTTAGCCTACGCATTACATTAGGTCTGAGCACCACTGGAGAAAACACTAACATGCAGTAAGCTAATGTTTAACTAAGTTAAGCTAACGTGTGCTTCTAACTTAGCCACTAAAGGCTGATAGGCTACACTGTGCACATAAATCACGACAGGGGAAAGAAAAACATTTTAATATGATAAATAAATTGTTTGGTTTGTTTTGGCAAGCAACATGTCAGGTCGAGTGCTGTGGCTGAGTTGAGAGGTGGGGCTGTCGTCATAAAGTTGCCGGCTTCGCACCTACAGGCGTCTACACGGCGAAAGTTAGCCGGCGGTTTCAAAAGTTCCCACTTCGGAAGGCGGTTTCAATCTCCTAAACTGCCGGCGTCGTGTACATGCAAGGCGTAACCGTTAACAAAACCTCACCGGTTTCACAAAAACCGGCGTCGTGTGCATGGCCCCTTAGCATTTACACTTTCTTGACACCTCTGCTACTTCCAGGTGTGACTCTTTGATACTGGGTGCGCAGGAATGGATGGATTTCACACCTTCCCATTGTTCCCATCGAGTGGTGTAATGGTGTGATTCAGTTGACCAAAGGGCTCTTCTTATGAGTAGTAAGATGACCGAAAAACAAGAAGTTACTCAAAATAATGCGACGGCACGTCCCCCTAAACTCGTCTGACGAAAAGCGATCTTGTGCACATCAAAGGACCCCCAGTTCACGCCAAGTTCTTACGACTAGGAAGTTACGTACGTACGTACTTTCACAAGTTACGGGTTGTCACAAGTCGTCAGCATGTACAAACATAACGCACAATAACCAAGCTCCAAGTTCAATTAGCATAACATTTGGTCAGGTACAAGGCAGGGTCATTCTGATCAACGACCCTCCAGGAGGACCTGCCCCTGGGACCACACCTGTACATCTATTACATATTCAGAGAGAGCTAGAGGTCACCCCCTTTGTTTGTAACCTACTTAAGCTTAGGACACCTCTTTGTCTAGTTAGATATGGGTGAATCCTCCAGATGAAGCTCATCTTTCTCCCTTGGTGCCCATCATTGAAAGAATAAAGCCTGTTTCCTGATTGACCATCATCCTGACTGAGTTTCCAGATATCTGTGGTACTAGGACAATTACCATCATCCCGCTGCCATAACCTCCTCCTCAGGCTCCTGAAACTGTGCTGGGACAAGAAGAGTAAAGTGTTAACAGCTAATGACTATGAGAAAGACATGTTGGACAGTGTGCGTTTGCTCTGTCAAAAGTGAAGCCACAGGAAGGAAATAAAACCAGATCAGATCTAACCAGATCAGGTAGTTTCTGGGCAGACAGGCCTGGACAAATGTCTGATTACACATAATGCTCTGGTTCCTGAAAGCACTTAGCTATACTGCACAGCCTCAGGCTCCAGTTTTGCCAGTACAGTCGATAGACCACAGATGTGTATGGTGCGGAGCTCTCTTCATTGCTTTTCAGTCTTTTTGACTGGGCAAAAAACACCAAAGTGAAGGGTTCAAACTCAGCAAGCATACACCGCTACACTGTACTCTGAGTAGCTTTAGGGAACAGTGCACAGTAATTATGGAAAAATAAATAAATAAATAATAATACAATTGTAACAAAGTATTAGAAAGTATTACATAATGGCCTAATATACATCTAATAACATATTAAGTATATTAATATATTCTAAAAACAGTAATCTTCTTGTAAAAAATGCATACTGATCTCTCTGTCTGGGTCACAAACACCAGTCACCAGTGAGAGACCACCACAAACATTTACCACTAACTCCTATCCTCTGCCAGACCAAACAATTACAGCTCTCCTAAACACCGTCTCATTTACAGTAAATCACTGTAAATACACGATGAAACTAACACTAAAGGGGCCCTTCCTAAGTGATCCACACAAAGTAGCCTGCTTTTCTGTGTATTTGTTTGTGTACACTACACACCCTCTATTTTCCTACACAAATGATCTGTAACTACTAGGCTATACAACATTTTAATACCATCAATGACACACATCCACTAACCATGACAGTTACAGTGGCTTGATTCCCTAGTACCAAAAGGTATTGTTGACACAAACATCCACCAACCATTACAAATACAAACAGCAGCTAGATTCTGTAGTAACTGAATGTATTGTAAGTCCATTTGGAAAACAGTGTCAGTTAAATAATTAAATTCAAATGTAAATGTAAAATATGTTTGAAGCTAAGATTAATATAAACCCCATGTTTACATCGGCATACAACTCGTAAACGTTTGTGTGTGTGTAGACAAAAACGAAGCCCTCATGGCAGGGAGAAGGACGCCCAATCGT
Source organism: Alosa alosa (assembly GCF_017589495.1). Classification (NCBI taxonomy): domain Eukaryota; kingdom Metazoa; phylum Chordata; class Actinopteri; order Clupeiformes; family Clupeidae; genus Alosa; species Alosa alosa. The sequence goes on along the minus strand of NC_063205.1, from coordinate 27,536,231 downwards.
GATGATGTCAGGGATGTTTCGAGGCGCAGCCTTTTCCACTGTGTATCTTAGTCAGTCCCAATACATTTTTTCCTGATGACACAGCGCTACCTGTTACACCTTTGAAGAACCACATCCTCACCTTTAGAAATATATTGTAATGTGCACTTCCCCCACACACACACACACACACACACACAAACACAAACACACTACATCTAATATTATGGAAACAGAAACACTATTATGGGAAGAGCTATTTCTGGTTTGCCAGTTTGTCCTGCATGTGCTGACCTGCATATAAAACCACACCCAAACTACTGTACAAACACACACACACACACACACGTGCTAATCACCCAACCAGAAATACATCAAATTCATAAACAAATCTGTTACGGAAAAAAGGATGTTTGAAAACAAGGCGGGTGCACACAATCACACTGATCAATATAGGATCACATAGTAATTGGACTTTTACCAAACACACACACCATAGTAGGAAAACACTGTTTGCCCGTCTGTCTATCTCACGCGCTCTAGTCACTCTGCCTCTCTCTCCTGCTCTCTCTCTCTCCTGCTCTCTCTCTCTCCTCTGGTCTCTCTCTCTCTCCCTATCTCTCTCTCTCCCTATCTCTCTCCCTCCCACCCTCTCTCTCTCTCTCTCGCTCTAATCTCCTCTCTCCATAGTGCAGATTAACAGCTCTGTCCTTCAGCATGAGTGAGAGGGATGAGAAGTGCCCCAGCTGGTGTGAATGGGAAGTCTGTGTGTGTGTGTGTGAGAGAGAGAGAGTTCAGTAATCCTGTCAAAGCAACTCCACATTGGAGGTAATGTGATGAAAAGGATATAAGAGCGCACACACAATATACACATACACACACACATTATCAGAAAGTGAGAAAGAGATAACTTTACTATACTCCATAGCGGTCCTCTTAACATTATTCTGGGGCATGTAACTAATGTAACCCGTGTGACACTTTTCACATTGATTTTTGCCCATATCTTTTAACCAGCCAAAGCTATTCACTTTTATGACTGGGGTTGATGGTGGCAAATACTGTTTCTGAAGACCAACCCAGACAATGATTTACCAGAAGCTGGCTGGGTGAAATGCCCCAATAACCCTGGGCTCTCTCAAATGAAAGAGAAAACTGCCATTTCCAGTGATATGAGTATGTGTATTTCTATGTGTGTGTGTGTACAATATTTATCAAGTACAACGGCGGCGCTCGGGGAGCAGTGAGGGGTTAGGTGCCTTGCTCAAGGGCACTTCAGCCGCGGCCCACTGGTCGGGGCTCGAACCGGCAACCTTCCGGTTACAAGTCCAGAGGGCTAACCAGTGGGCCACGGCTGCCCACTAGACACATGGACAAATAAACTCTCTCTCTCTCACTCAAACACTATAACCAGACACACATACACTACACACTGCTCACTGTTAAACTTCTGGCATCCATTCACATTCTGGTCAACAGTCTGATATGGATTGACACCAGCTTTCCTGGAAAGCTAGCCTACATTTAATCCACACTCCTTCACCCCCTCCCCCTCTCTCTCACACACACCCACACACACACAAAATAGCCTACTACATTAGCAGGCTTCTGTGTGTGGGCACTGCAATCTGGGAAACCTGATCCCCTCTGTCATTTGAAGAAAAGAAAAAAGACCATCAAAACCGACAGAAGAAAAACTCAAAGCAAACTGTAAATACTACCCAGAGCTTAATAGTCTTTATTTTTCTTAGCAGACACTTATTACCAAAGCCACTTACAGTGGCATAAATGATATTAACATGCAAATTAGAACACTAAAGTAACAGGCGGAGATAGGGGAAGACCAAGAGACAGACGTGGAGCGGGAAAGAGCGTGAATGAATGCGCGAGTTTGATGAGCGTGTGCTATCCGCATTCAACCATAGCATTCACCATGGGGTGAAGAGGGGGGTTCCGTGTGTTACCCTGACAACGAGCGAGCCTGCTGACCAGTAGGCCACAACAGAATGCCCTCGCGCCCCGTCCCTCCGACAAGTGCAGTGTGTGGGTACTTACTTTGTGTAGGCCTGTTTATGATGTGTGTGGCTACGAGAGCCAATAGATTCAACATTAAAATGGGAAATTATAAATAAAGCCTGACGCCGCCTGAATCAATTTGCACGTGCAGGTTCGCACACAAAAAGTCCTACAAACTCACTCGCACAGTCGCCCTGTTCGTCCCGGACGGGCTTACCAACGAGTGGTGGGCTGGGTATGAATGCATGCTTGGCATATGTTGGAGTGTAGGCGTCAACCTTCAGCGAGGAAGTCAGTGTTGCATGCGTTCCTGAGGCACAGGCAGCAACATCAACTTGCAAACAGCAAATGCCCCGGCTCACACAACCTGCCTGACCAGTCTAGATTGTGTAGCCTACCGGTTTAGGTCTATAGTCGTGGTTTGTAAATACAATGGTCGCTCACAGCTGCTGTCTTTAACGGCCATAAATTAAAGACAGACATATATACCCAAGGCTGCTAAAGCCGGTAATCAAAAGCCAATCAAAGTTTTTATTTTTACGTGTCTCTCGTAGGCTACTTCAATGTTTAGACTCATCTCGATATATGACTTCAGACATTGTAGATAACAACAGTTGAACAACAACCCTGCCTGAGACTGACTGTAACCGGCAGATTATTATTTTCAGTCCTACTGTAAAACATATTTGGGACTGCTTTTCTTCGAATGGTAATAGTAACATTAGGCAAAACCTTATCGTTATCTAGCAGAGTGTGGTCTTACAGAATTCGACCGAGCCAGGGGGGTTCAGTTACGACTACATCTGCATAAATTCCACGGTTGACTGAAACTCGACACAAAACGGTTTAGCCTACCATTCGGTCGCAGGTGCTTCGGTTTCTCTCTCGCTCAACTTCGAATGAACTTTTCTCCCCCAAAAAATCCACGCTGGGCATAGTCTCGCGGATCGCCCCAGTCATATGGCACCTGCTACATCCCGATCCCGGTCTCGCAGTTCCAGCCCGCTCGTAGGCTACGGCTGGACACGCTGGTCGCTAATGATAATCCAGGCGATCTCACCCAGGACACAAAACACACTGCACGAGACTCCTCCCACCTCGCGCTGGGGTGACTCTGGGGAGAGGTGGGCGTGGTTTCAGGCAAAACAAAGAATGGCCTTATAATAAATAATTACCTACTTATAAATAATCCTATCGATATAAGGTGTAGAAATTTAAGGAATATACAAAAATAACCATTTTTGGTCATCCAAAATATGTTTACTAAAAAAAAAATAACAATGGACTTTAAACAACAAAAAAAAGACTTCAGAATTCAATTGCAAAGTACCCAGATTAGTTGACCTGATAGCCTATGGTAGATTTTCCCAGTGGCACGATCTAACTCAGAATGTTCCAATTCCATTCAATAATGGTAAACACACAGTTCCTGGACCATGACGACACTCTCCTGGTTATTTATGGTCTATGGTTATTTGTTGAGAAACACAGGGGAAAGGGATAACACTCCCTCGCGCTTCCTCCCTCCTCCCAAAACACCATGTTTCACAGAATATATATATATATGATATATAGTATGCAGTTGCGCCCTCCGTGGGATGCTCGTTCCTGGTGACAAAGAGTGTGTGTGTGTGTCTGTGTATGTATAAGTATAGGTATAAGTATAGGTATAAGTATAAGTATACTCTTTTGATCCCGTGAGGGAAATTTGGTCTCTGCATTTATCCCAATCCGTGAATTAGTGAAACACACTCAGCACACTGTGAGGTGAAGCACACACTAATCCCGGCGCAGTGAGCTGCCTGCAACAACAGCGGCACTCGGGGAACAGTGAGGGGTTAGGTGCCTTGCTCAAGGGCACTTCAGCCGTGCCTACTGGTCGGGGTTCGAACCGGCAACCCTCCGGTTACAAGCCCGAAGCGCTAACCAGTAGGCCACGGCTGTGTGTGTGTGTGTGTGTGTGGCAGAGAGAGCAACTGTGAGGGAGAGCGAAAGGGAGAGAGGAAAACAATTCACAACACTCTTACCTGCTCCATAGCTCAAGCATGTTACTAGATATCCCTGGCTCCTAGGAACAGCACAACATGAATTTTTCAGAGAAACTCTTTCACTGAGTTTTGAATTTTTAAACATCTTTGCTGACTAGGAATTGAATTAGTGTGTCTGCATTCTAGCCTGTGATAGCAGTGTGTGTGTGTGTGTGTGTGTGAGTGAGAGAGAGAGAGAGATTGTGTGTGTGTGAATTTGTGTGTAGGGTGCATGGCTGCTTGCCATGTTTTTTTCCGCCCAAACCAACATGTCATGTCATACCATAATCCCGTTACATTAGTCTGTGCAGTCCATCTGTAGTCAGCCTCACTGAACGGCATACTAACCTACACAACAGGCATGTTACATAAGGTCAGAGGACAAGGTCCAAACCCACACCAAACCCAGTCTGAACCCACATCAAACCCAGTCTGAACCCACACAGCGGACGAGGCCAGGGAGAAGCAAGTAAACAGAATACTGCAGAAACTTGGCAGACATCCAAAACATGACCTAGAAATGACCAAAACACACACCACACAGGTGAATGGCTTAGTAACCAAGGCAACTGCAGTCGCCAATCTAGGCTCTCTTGGCATTAAGGTGAGTCAGTCTTGCTTAGTGGCTGGGACAGGAGTCACATTTGATGATCCAAACCCAGTCCATGCCCAGGCCAAACATACACCAAGCTGAACATAAAACCAGGCCATATGAACCCAGTCTGAACCCACACCAAAATCTAAATCCTCTTCTCCCTCTCTTTCTTCCTCTCCTCCACTCTTCCCTGACTCTCATCCATGGGCGTATTTGTGTTCCCTGCATGAGATTTGAATGACCTGATTTATGATTAAATTTGTCCCTCTATTGTAACCAGGCCAATTAAAGTATTTCTAATGAACGGTTGGACACTGACACACACACACACAACTTGTGTGAAGACCGATTTAGCCAAGTGACTGAGCATAGAGCGGCCCTCTCTGCTAATTTTTCCAGATTTCACTCTGGCCAGCCCCATTAGCCTGACGTTGGGAACAACGGCAAACTAATTCTAATCCCTCAGACCCATATTTGGAAATTTTATCAAACAGTGAACATTCAGTGGAGTCAGCAGAGTCTAAGCTTGTTTAGTTAAATCTCTAACTAGGATCACAAAAAGGGCAACAAGCAGACACACTCATGTCTGGTTCAAAATGTACCTTAAGGTTTTAAAGGTTTCATATGTCAGTATGTATAACTTGTCACGTGGTGCACTGTAGTTAAATGTTTGATGTGTTTACAATTTACATCTGAGGAGGACAGCTGACCTGGGCTTCCACCTCGCTCTATTGACTGTTCAAGAGCGCCATATGTTTCATGTTGTGTGTTTTTCACATAAGACAAGTCGTCATCACTGCTCAATGCCCATGTGTTGCTAAGCCTGTTTGTTTGTCCTGTTTGTCCTGATTTTGTTTTTTGTTATTACAGTGCATGAAAATGCACTGTACTGTTATTCCAAGGCTTTTTACAGTGCATGAAAATGCACTGTACTGTTATTCCAAGGCTTTTTACAGTGCATGAAAATGCACTGTACTGTTATTCCAAGGCTTTTCTTCTTCTTCTTCTTCTTCTTCTAACGCAGTTAATGCAGCTTAAACCCGTAACGTGAGAAACTTCATTCAAACTATGTTACGTGAGGTCTTACTTAGGACATGTGGGCTTTGTATTTTTCAACTTTGTAACTTTTATACTTTTTAAACTATTAATTAAAAACTAGTCAAAATTTCCCCATAGACTTAACATGGGCTGATGACATCACAATAGAGCCAAGTTAAGCAATTAGAATCCTATGGCAGGTGTTCGGGCCACCTGGACCAACTGCCAGTCTCAGGCTTTAAGCATACAAACTGGCCCTATTAAGACTACACATCCTGTTCAACTGCTTCCTCTGCCAAAACTGTTTCAAAATAAAAGTCCTCACTACAATATTTCACTGTTAAACAATTTAACGCTTTAAACTACTGAACTTTTTAACTGTTCAGCCATTGTAACTGTTACTTGTCATCAACTATGACTCCTACCCACTGTAGCTAGTTAGCTAAGTTAGCTAAGTCACATGGTTAACATAGTTAGCATGCTAGCATGTTAGCATGTTAGTTAGCATTTTTAGAAAACTGCTAAAAATGATTAGCTAAGTTAGCTAAGTCACATGGTTAGCATAGTTAGCATGCATGCTAGCATGTTAGCATGCTAGTTAGCATTTTTAGCAAAACTACTTATAATGATTTGCTAAGTTAGCTAAGTCACATGGTTAGTAAAGTTAGCATGCTAAGATGTTAAGATGCTAGTTAGCATTTTTAGCAAAACTACTTATAATGATTAGCTAAGTTAGCTAAGTCACATGGTTAGCAAAGTTAGCATGCTAGCATGTTAGCATGCTAGCATGTTAGCATGCTAGCATGTTAGCATGCTAGTTAGCATTTTTAGCAAAACTGCTAAAAATGATTAGCTAAGTTAGCTAAGTCACATGGTTAGCATACTTAGCATTTTAACATTGTTAGCATGCTAGTTAGCATACTTGGTTAACATTATTATCTTTGTTAACATAGTTAGCATAACTGCTAGCAAACATTAGAGCCATTCCAAGTGTCAGTTATCGTCAACTATCTACCTAAATAATTTAACCATTTAAACTATCCACTTATTTAACTGTTCAGTCATTCCAACTATATTAAACCTCATCTACCTAGCAACCAATATAGTTTGTTTTTACTCTGTATGATATTTTACATCATATTTTTGCATTTTCATGCACTGTATTTCCTTCAGGAAATGCTTTTCTAGTTATTATTCTTCTTCTTCTAACGCAGTTAATGCAGCTTAAACCGTTTAACGTAGAAACTTCATTCAAACTATGTTACGTAGGTCTTACTTAGGACATGTGGGCTTTGTATTTTTCAACTTTGTAACTTTTATACTTTTAAACTATTAATTAAAACTAATCAAAATTTCCCCATAGACTTAACATGGGCTGATGACATCACAATAGAGCCGTTAAGCAATTAGAATCCTATGGCAGGTGTTCGGGCCACCTGGACCAACTGCCAGTCTCAGGCTTTAAGCATACAAACTGGCCCTATTAAGACTACACATCCTGTTCAACTGCTTCCTCTGCCAAAAACTGTTTCAAAATAAAAGTCCTCACTACAATATTTCACTGTTAAACAATTTAACCCTTTAAACTACTGAACTTTTTAACTGTTCAGCCATTGTAACTGTTACTTGTCATCAACTATGACTCCTACCCACTGTAGCTAGTTAGCTAAGTCACATGGTTAGCATAGTTAGCATGCTAGCATGTTAGCATGCTAGCTAGCATTTTTAACAAAACTGCTAAAAATGATTAGCTAAGTAACATGGTTAGCATAGTTAGCATGCTAGTTAGAATTTTTAGGAAAACTGCTAAAAATGATTAGCTAAGTTAGCTAAGTCACATGGTTAGCATAGTTAGCATGCTAGTTAGCATTTTTAGCAAAACTGCTTAAAATGATTAGCTAAGTCACATGGTTAGCATAGTTAGCATGCTAACATGTTAACATGCTAGTTAGCATTTTTAGCAAAACTACTTAAAATGATTAGCTAAGTCAGCTAAGTAACATGGTTAGCATAGTTAGCATGTTAACATGCTAGTTAGCATAACTGCTAAAAATAATTAGCTAAGTTAGCTAAGTCACATGGTTAGCATACTTAGCATTTTAACATTGTTAGCATGCTAGTTAGCATAGTAACTTGGTTAACATTATTATCTTTGTTAATATAGTTAGCATAACTGCTAGCAAACATTAGAGGCATTCCAAGTGTCAGTTATCGTCAACTATCTACCTAAATAATTTAACCATTTAAACTATCCACTTATTTAACCGTTCAATCATTCCAACTATATTAAACCTTATCTACCAAGTAAATTATTTACCTATATAAACTATCCACCTATTTAACTGTTGAGTCATTCCAACTATATTAAACCTCATCTACCTAGCAACCAATATAGTTTGTTTTTACTCTGTATGATATTTGACATCATATTTTTTGCATTTTCATGCACTTTATTTCCTTCAGGAAATGCTTTTCTAGTTATTATTACAGTGCATGAAAATGCACTGTTCTGTTATACGAAGTCTTCTTCTTCTTCTTATTCTTCCCACCAAATTTCTGCGTCTAATTCAGCTTTAACCGTTTAACGCAGAAACTTCGTTCAAACTTTGTAATGTAGGTCTTGAAAAGGACACGTGGGGAATGTATTTTTCACTTTTGTAAACTTTATACTTTTTGAGATATTAATAAAAAACAAGCTTATTTTTCCCCATAGACTTTGCATTAGCACTATGACATCACAATGGACTAATTAACTTGATTTGCACCTGTATCAACTTCCAGCTGCTCACTATTAGGACCCATGAAAGGGCCAGTTAAACTGATTGCACCTGTATCAACTGCTTTCTGCTTAACTAGGCCAACTCTCTCTGTGTCTCTCCATTCTACAAGCATATAAGGCACATTCCATCCATCCTTTCTATCCATTCATCCTCCTCAAACCATTCACTCATCCACCCATTAAACTATCCATCAACATCCATTAAACAATCTGCCTATCAACATCCATTCAACTTTCTGTCTATCAACATCCATTACACTATCTAAATTCAACTTTTAAACTATATACTCTGTCTCAGGCTTTAAGCATACAATCTGGCTCTCTTAAGACTACAGATTCTGTTCCTATTTCCTCTGCCCACAACTGTTTCAAAATAAATGTCCTCCCTATAATAATTCACAATTAAATAATTTAACTATTTAAACTACTCAACTATTTAACTGTTTAGACATTTCAACTGTCAGTTGTTATCAACTATGACTCCTGCCAACTGTTTCCAAATAAAAGTTTGTTTTGCATTTTATGGTAATATACAGTATGGTTATATTTTCATGCACTGGTAATTTCCTCGAAATTACATTTTCTAGTTTATTTTATTCTTTTCTTTTTTAGTAAGTTGTTTGTTTGTTGTTGTCTGTCTTGTATGTCTTGGTGTCAGAGGTACGCTGGCGATTATGTCGCTCCGTCCGGCATCTTTTGTCTTGTGTGTCATTTGTTATTTTGTAAATTTGTTTGTTTATGTCTTGGTGTCATGGGTACACTGGCAATTACATTGTTCCGTCCGGCTTCATTTGTCTTGTGTGTCAATGTCTTGTATGTGAAGCACTTTGTTTTATGAAAAATGTGCTATATAAATAAATACTTACTTACAGTTAACTTGTCTTCATGACGTGCTGTTGTTCAAGGTAGGGATATGTCAACTTGTCTTGAGGTATACTGTAGTTTAAGGTTGGATATTATGTATATATGGATATTTTGTTTTGAGGTGCACTGAAGTCAAGTATCATGTGTGTCAAATAATGAGAAGAATGAGTAAGAAACCCCTGTGTTGACAGACCAAAGTGTTGGTGGCGTGTCACTGTTCGCTCTCCCCTCCTTCAGTTGCTTTCTCTTTTCGTTATTCTACGGGCACCAGACCCAGACGACTGCATGGAGTGCACTGGGTTTCTGGGCATGTCATCATCCCTAGCTGGGACGTAGACCTTCCAAGTATTAAAGGAATTATCCGGAGTAAAATGCACTTTAGATCAATTTACGGATGATTGGGAGTACATACGTTGAGTTGACATCCAAATCATGTCATTCGGATGTGTTTTGAGAAAGTTCGATGTTACCGTTTTTAGTCAAAACTCGTTAGCCTGGAAGTGACGCGGCCATATTATTTCGCCGCTTCAAAACCCTATTTTTATACCTCTTCTACAGTTCCAAACAACATTACACTTACGTGGTAGTGAGTCAGAGGGTCCCTAAAGCCAAACCAAAGTATCCCGAGGTCTTTATGTGGTCGGATAGAGTCCAGAATGAATTTCATCAAGCCAGTACCTTTCCGGAAATGTTGTCATCTTTGCTGCCAGCTTCAGGGGAAAGTCCGTAGGAGTCGATTGCTGAGTGTGGAGTAACACGCTCTGGAAATTCACAATTTCGTCTCCGTATTTTTTTTTTTTTTTTTAAAAACATAGTCCAGTATTTCTTTCGAAATTGAAATGAAGTTGTATGGACTGGACTATGTTTTTAAACGGCGACGAAATTGTGAATTTCCACGGACTTTCCCCTGACACACAAGTGTCCCATTTGCCAACAGACTTCAACTGGGGATCAACAGCACAGGGTAGCTGCTATATCAACACCAATTCATGTGTTTGATAACCCAACAAGCACACACACACTGATGTGAGCTGATTTGGATAAAAGCACCATGCGGAAGTGACAGGGAAATGTAATTGCCTGCTGCGTTGCCTTACTGGGGAGATGAAACTCATGGTGAAACACAGACACTAAATTTGATCTCCTCATGCTATACAGTACACATTCAGATGCTTATTTGTTCACACATTCCAAGTGTACTCTCTCCCCAACACTAACTCAGT
>NC_063205.1:27493210-27520710 GCF_017589495.1 Alosa alosa | reverse complement strand
TGCACAAACACGAAGTTACGCACAAACACGAAGTTACACACAAACATGAACTCATGACACTGCGTGTGCGGCAACACGCTCTCCCTCAGGCAACACACGAATGCATGTGCTCACACATGTGATCTTATCAGTAAACATAGATTTTTATCAACTATCAATGCAAACACATGCCACAGGCAGATAGCACTCTGGATGATCCGCCCTCTGCCCTTCACCCTCCAACAGTGTTGGGGATTAACTAAATACATGTGAAGAGCTCTTTCCCAAAACTGTATATCCACCATTTTAATGCATTTTCATAAATCATTTTTTTTTTTTTTTTTGTTTTCCCAAGTAATTTCAGTGGAACTGTACCACTCTCAATTGAGAAGGGTCTGGTGTCAACAAGGCTAATGTAACTCCCCTTATGCTGTTGAAATTCATTAAAAAACTGTGTATACTGTGTTTGGGATGTGGTAGCCTTTTAGCCTATGTGCAGACGAAACATCTCTATTCTTCTTTTACATGGTGTTTCGTATAGCACATAGCTTATACTGTATATCAATCCATCCTCACTATAAAGCAGGTTGTGGGTTGTTGTTGACACTATGAGTCTTCCAACTTCACATAACTGTTTCATCCACAGCTAATAACATATAATACAACGTATTCAAAATATGTTACTCACTTTGAGTGTTCTATCGGAATATGTTACAAAAAAACATTTTATGTATTCAGTAATCTGTAGTGGAATACATTTGAAAAGTAACCTTCCCAACACCGCCCTCTAATAACAGGTGTGTGTGTGTGTGTGTGTGTGTGTGTGTCAGTGTGAGAGAGAGAAAGAGTTTGTGTGTAAAACTGTCAATTTGCATGCCATGAATATGTATCCACACCACAGCAAGTGTGTGTGTAGGATTATTAATAAGGAGGCCTGCTGAGATTCTGTGTGTGTGTTTGTGTGTGCATGCAATTGAGTTTCAGAGTTGGAGCCAAAACTCTATATCTGATAACAATGCCCTTGAACAACTCACTCTCACATTCTTTTCATTCCATCACATCTATACATTATTCTTCAGCATCAGCCGCATATTGGATGCATTGTAGCATATCAAACATCTCTGACTTGGACTGTAAAGTACTGAATTAGGCTAAGAAAAGGAATATGCTAGGAGTCTGTTTCATTCAGCTGGAGTGTAGCCTACATACTCTAGTGTGGTGCATTCTGTGCAGCGTTAAGTCATATAGCATTGCATCAGTATGTCTGGGCATTCAGCTATGCTGCTGTTTTACATAATCAGATTCAGAACAGGGCCGCTGCTCTGGCAGCAGGATTGCGCCCTAAATTAACCAGAAGGAAAAAACAGTCAACGCTTCCCCCTAGTGGTCATTTTAAGCAACAACATAAAGGCATTGCTGTAATTGAAAATAAACAAATAAATCAATGCTGAACTGTTGAATGTCAGTTCAATTCAACACGGTGCTGAATGTCTTAGGTTAAAAAACATTTTCACAAAAAAATGCCACAAATAGTTGATACGCCTTGGTGAGCTTTTCAAGCATCAAAGCAAAGGGAGGAAGTTAAAATTTGGAGGTTAAAATTTGGGAATGGTCGCTTACCTCACTTCCTCGCCGTTCAAAGAGGGTTGCAAGTGTAAACCTCCTCATTTAATAAATCAACACATCTGAGATATGAGTGGAAACACAAACACACATATTAAACAAATATCTCTTAGACTTAGACATTCTTAACAACTTCAAGCCTTATATCTCTAACTTTCAAAATTGGTCACAAAGATCAGACGTAATCGTACACTAATTCATTAGGGTAGCCACCAGACAGAACCTTTTACAATCCCAAAGGAATTCATTCCATCTTACTATTACATAACTCTCCTGTGTATTCCTATGAAAGCAGGGATCTAACACATCATTGTTTTATTAAAACATTCTGTATACTCCAAATTTAGTAGGACACATAAGTGTTCTTTTAATTAGTACAGCAATCTTACCAGTCATGATGGCCTACCTCCCCAGCTTGTCCTTTCAAAGAAACCGTGTCCTAGGAGCCGGCACACTTGCCCAACCTACAGCAAACACCTACTGATCTCTATCTCTCACACACATACACTGCACACACACTAATCCCATGGTCATCTGACGCAGTCAGCACACACTCCCCTGTGAAATACTGTGGCTCCGTTCAATGTCCCTAAATAAGAGTGGTTGCTCTCTCTCTCCCTCTCTCTCACACACACACACACACACCCAAAGACACACCCAATAGACTTACACAGACAAAAGACTGAGACAAATGACCAATATACTCAAGACACCAGACAATGCAGTTTCAAGTGGCATGGAAAATAGAATGACTACCAAGACTACCGGTAATCATTACAGGCAAAGAATGAGTTTACTTACATACTAGCAAAGGATGTGATACAAGTGTGTATGACTGGGCTACTAACTAAAAAACCCTGACTGTAACGGTCCATATCACTGCTTTACAGGGCCAGCAAACACCAAAACCCCTCTAATATACACACACACACACACACACACACACCACACACACAAACAAAACGGATCTCAAACAATGTCGTTTTTGTACGTTTGTTTAATTTATTAATAGATCTCTAAACAGGTAATTACAATGACAATATACAGAGAGGGGGCAGAAGTTACTGACTCCCAGCCTTTGGGGGAACCCATTCGTGGATCTTCTTCCGGGTTGTGGAAAACGGCACGTACTGGGCTGCGGAGCCGCTCACGTTGAACTGGTGCACTTCAGCAAGGAACTTCTTGGGAACAGGAGGGTGTGTGGTCGGCGGATCATCAGTCATGGAGTGGAGCCAGCGATGCCTTAGTGTCAAAATGGGGGGAGGGTGGAGACATAAGGATTATTGGTTAAGCCTTTGAATACTGCTGTGATGTGTTTTCTAATCTAATGAAGCCGGCCTTCAACCATACGATTTTCAAAGCGATTTCACTGTCGGAGAGTTGGACTGAAAGTGGTCCCAGCCTTTCTAATCTTAATGAAGATGGACAAGGGCAGAATACAACACAGATTAACCAGATATTCAAAATAATAAATAAATAAATAAATAATACAATAATACAAATAATAAATAACAAGCAGCTTGTAAGTGTATAAAAGTTTTGAGCATTCCTTTTAAACTTCTCTTCCCATGGAAAGGAACCTGCATTGACATCTAGGTTTAGGGTTGTCTCAATCACAACTCACAATATAAAATCCAGAGGGGGAAAACTGTGGCTTCAGAAAGTACAGTCCTACGATGAACTGGTTCTACCTGTATGATTTCACTAATTATGGGTCTGCACTCATTAACTTACTTGAACACCCTTCACTGCTCCAGGGAATGTTGCCTGGCACCGATGCCCATACACACCAAGACTAGTCCAAGTCTTGGAAAACAAGACTATTCTTGTTTGTTGTTCACAAACGTGGAAGGAGTTACCAATCACTACCAGAGCAGGAGAGTGCTTCTCCATAAGATGAAGACCCACCTCTCCTGACACTTCTAACATGCCTTAGTCTGAGAAAGTTTTTTCCCCCCACACTACTATGCCTATGTCTTTTGATTACTTTCTGGTTGTCAACGTTAAACTGCACCGTTGTTCACTGGTTATCTTGTACCATATATAAAGGTAGTACTAAAAGATAGCATTTATTATTGCTCCAACGCCTCATTTGCACTGGTGCTTGGATGCTGGGACTTGGAAGTAACTTTTGATAAAAAGCTTCAGCTAAAAGAATAAATGTACATGTAATTTGCTCATCTGGTGGGTGAAGAGTTGTGTTTGTTAGAATCAGCTGGCTTAGTGAATGGTTGGGGAAAAATGTGTGGTAGGACTTTCCCTTTCTGGAGGCAGTTTTCCACCAGTATACTATATATAGACAAACGTATTGGGATGCATGCTATTACACCCAATAACATCCCTTCTCTAAATCCTCTCTTAAAAAGGTATTGTGTAGATATATTGAGGTGGCCTCCCCTTTGGAGCTTGGGGTTTCAACTAGATTCTTTTAACATTTTTGCCCATTCATTCAGAATAGTATTTGTGTGGTCAGGCACTCTTGGACACTCTTCCAACCAAAGGTGTTTGATAACATGGAAACCTGTTCTCTGTGGCTTCTTACACACCAAACTCACAAAACAATGTCTTCCTGGACCTACAGATCATCAAAAATATTGTGGCAAGCTTTCTGAGATGAGAAGAAGCTGTTATAGCTGCAAAGCTGTATATCAATGCCTATGGATTTGGAGTGGGATGTCATTTAAGTTAATCTCTCCACATCTGTAAATAACAGCTGTGTGATATCATGACAAGGGGGAAAAGGGGGTGTTTCTGACAAAGCTTAAAGGTATAGTTACCATTCCGAAGGCACCATGCTCCCATCCACTTCCCACATGGTGTTCTTTCCGTTCATCTCTGTGGTGTAGACCACCCAGCGATGCCGACCTGACATTATACATACCAAAATGGTTAGTCTCAGTCTGGAATAGATCAACTGCGTATTCATCACATGTACAATTAGGGCCAAGCAATAAGACAACAGAGGATACTGGATGGTGGAGACCGTGTTTCTGAATGCACTGAAACGAGACTGAAAGGGCCTCGCTTACACTGATCCAACTGGGTCCTAATGTCGGAAGAATCATACTTTGATACTGAAATATTGTTAACGTTACTTCAACGCAAATATACGGTACCCCAATAAACCGGTAGCTAAGTATGATAGGGACATTAGCGTTACAGTAATGTTAAGTTCACAGAGGCTATGATAGATTCCTACCAAAGAAGTAACGATTGTCCTCGAAATACTTGTTTCCATACTTGTCAATCCCAACCAGTGCTCCAGTTTTCACGTCGTTAACCCTTGAAAAAGAGAGTAGTATAATGTTAGTAATGTGGCGAATTTCCTGAGGGAAAACATATTAACAGCAGCTCACATATACGCCAGTGTGGAACATCAAGTAATGTCAGCTAGCAAGTTATGCTAGCTCTGTTGAGGTCACAGTTTGTTTACCCTAATTTCCAAAGACATTAAAAATATAGCAGTGCCTTCTGTGGGCATGAGGCAATTTATTGTCTTATTACACACCTGAAAAACTGCACAAGCAATCCACGAAGACCCCCATGACCTCCCAACTGGCCTAAAGCCCTTCGAAAAACATGAACGTACTCCGCCATTTTCGACGGAAACTGCTGTGCACCACTCAATGTTCCGTGGCAACACCAATCAACGTGCTTTAGTTCCCCCTAACAGTGTTGTCGTCGTGTACGACAGTCTGGCGACCCCCCAAAAAACATGGGCCAAGTCTCGCGAACCCTTCTCTCCAACAGGCGAAATTTTGTTTCGAAATGTGCATTGGAAGTAGCCTAGAAATCTAGACGCACCCTAGCAGCGGCAAATTAATTTAGGATGGCCCGCCAGGCTACATTGGAAGCAGAGGCAGAACAAGTTTTCTCTCAGGTAGGCTGTCAACACCACGTCAATGGCAGCCTTTGACAACCTGATTTATTACATCCAAAGGATAACTAGCACTCATCCAATGTATAACTAAGTATAACAGTGTATACTTTCTGTGGAACATTATGTAAAAACTGAATTGGAAGCCTACATCTAGGGCTACTGAAGATCCCAGTTTTTAAAACAGTTGGTCTAAAAACCTTTAGGAAAATGCAAATAATTTTGTAACCCTCCGATATGTTTGGTGACCCCCAGTTTTAAGAACCACTGGTGTACGACACAAATGAGGACTACAAAATACACTTTTGACATTTCTTTTATGTACATACATATAATATTTACACAACAGTACACAGTACTGTCAATTGATAGAGCACAGTTTTACAGATAAAGGGATAAAGAATAATTAATCTCCATCCATACATTAACATAACTAATTATCAGCCAAGAAACTGATGCCTCCACTGAAAGCATGATGAGAAAAACCTACAGAAAATGCTTCTTCTTCTCATCCCATTATACAAAGACCACAATGCCACATGAAACAAAGAAAACAAAAGTATAACAAAGACAATCCACGTCTGTATTGTAAGGTCTCATCATTCCTTGAACTCTGCACCTGTACGTGCATGCCGGTGTACATTTCTGTTTGGGGGATGAAAACTGTCCATCTTAATGAAGTTGATCTGGGACACTTGTATTAACCAGCTTAAGCCATACAACATTCTGAACGGAACATCAAACATGCTTATCTTGTTCTGTGGAGACCACAGAGTAGGGATCTCAATCCGCAAAGCTTTATACGTCTGCAAACCCCTAAAGCATGTCCAGATTGTTTGACTGGAGTTAATCGCTTGGCCTTATAGGCTAGCTGGGGTTCCCTGTCCACCCTGATTGGTTGGCTAGGGTAATTCACTCGTCCTGATTGGCGGGTTGGCAGGTTTATTCGCTGACGCCGACTGGCTGGCTGTTGTAGTCGGTGGACTCCATCTTGAGGATATAGGGGATGATGCTGTCGATCTGAACGTTACCGATGAGGCCGGTGAAGAAGAGCTCCTCAGTCACACACGCGCTCATCAGACGCAACGCAGGCAGCCGCAGAAGCAACCTTGACAACCTGACACACACACAGACAAACATTTAAGTTAAAAGGCATTTAGCATTTCAGTAGCATCGAAAATGACATTCAAACATGCGTGGTGCGATTACTATTTTACAGACATACAAATACTTTCCATGGTGTCGAAGGCTTCAAACCTATAACTCTCATACATCTTGCTCTAACAACTAAGGCACTGCAAAATATCTTTTGCATAATCTGCATAGCCTCTAAAGGGACATGGTGAGCATGAGAAAGTTTTGCTTGCACACCAGAAACTTTCTGGTGAGCTTGATAAAGTATGCCCAAGAAACATAAAGCAATAGTAATTATAAAATATGTCCATGTCCCCTATGGGGTTTTGAGTTTATAGTGACCATGAGAAAGTTTCCGTTTCCTGGGCCATGGTGGTTGGTAAAGATGCAGAGTGTGTGTGTCTCACCGGTATGTGTCATCTGGGTACTCCCTCGTGATGTAGTCCTGTAGCTCCATATAGGCCTTCTCCTGGAAGCTCTCAATGTGAGCAAAGCAGTCCACACCTGCGTGATCTGAAAACAAAGATGCAACGCAACCAAAGCTTGATTAAGAAATATGTATTAAAATAGGATCATCCATTATGACGAGTTAGTGCCTGAATTAGGTCTATTTTGATGTACAGTCTTCGTACTTCCTTTGTAGTTGTTGTCACATGCATTCTCATTCTCATTCTCATTCTCATTCTCTCTCTCTTATATATGGGTATAGGCAGGGACATATGTGTGCACATGCACACGTCCACAGACAGACATACACAGACACATACTTGAAATAGAGCTTATGTTTTTGTGTTCGACAATTGTGCGATCGTGCGGTCCACTCAGGCTTTGCGCTATGTAGACATTAAAGGAATTTTGCACAGAACTCTTGAGTCTTCTTTTCTGGTTTATGTTTTTGACTTCAGCACTTAAAATGGTGTATTTTTGTTACGTTGTGGGCAAGATATTTGGCCTTAATTTCTGGCCCGAGTCTGAATATCTGACACGACAACACCACACACTCTGTTCCTCACCAGGGCTGAAGAGCGTGATGGCTTTGAGGTAGGCGTACTCTTGTGCGTCCGGCTCCACTTTGTTCATGCTGTTGCAAAATTCTTGAAGCCTCCAGATGTGCTCCATCACCTCCTTCACACGCTCCGCAGAAAGCTTTTCTGCACACACAAACACTTAATTATATATAGACTACATATCTCCCTAGTCATACAAAAACTAATTTTCCTAATTTTCCCCATTAAAGGAATTATCCGGAGTAAAATGCACTTTAGATCAATTTACGGATGATTGGGAGTACATACGTTGAGTTGACATCAAAATCATGTCATTCGGATGTGTCACACGCATTTTTAGGGGAAAGTCCGTAAAAGTCGATTGCATCACGTCACGTGACGTGACATTTAAAAATTCCAACCTGTTAGTAAGCTAGGGTTTGCTGTTGCATACAACTTCATTTCAATTTCGAAAGAAATACTGGACTATGTTTTTTTTTTTAGTTTTTTTTTAACGGCGACGAAATTGTGAATTTCCAGAGCGTGTTACTCCACACTCGGCAATCGACTCCTACAGACTTTCCCCTAAAGATGCCAGCTGCAGCAGCAACATTTCCAGAAAGGTACTGGCTTGATGAAATTCATTCTGGACTCTCTATACGACCACATAAAGACCTCGGGATACTTCTGTTTGGTTTTAGGGACCCTCTACTCACTACCACGTAAGTGTAATGTTGTTTGGAACTGTAGAAGAGGTATAAAAATAGCGTTTTGTAGCGGCGAAATGACATGCCCTGGTCACTTCCAGGCTAACGAAGTTTTGACTAAAAACGTAAAATCGAACTTTCTCAAACACATCCGAATGACATGATTTTGATGTCAACTCAACGTATGTACTCCCAATCATCCGTAAATTGATCTAAAGTGCATTTTACTCCGGATAATTCCTTTAAGCCTTCATTAAGCCTTCCTCTGAGTTTCAAAGACGTTCAACTCAAGGAGTGCATTCCTGCATTTACACACACACACACACCTTCACTGAGGTTGGTCTCTAAGTGCTGGACGATGGTGGTGAGGACGGAGGAGACGTCCATGACGTCGGAACACTGCGCCAGACTCAGAGCAAAGAGCTCATTCCAGCACGCCTTCATCAACATGATGCCATTCTCTGAGCTAAGCGTGTCGGGAGAGAGAGGAGGATATTTAACATTACTTTATTGAAACATCACAAACCTAAAATGTGTGTACAAATACACACATATCAAGTAAGCAAATGAAGTACAGATTATCAAGCATATTCTATCACCAGAGAGAGAGAGAGAGAGAGAGAGAGAGAGAGAGAGAGAGAGAAAGAAATTAGGCTAAGCATCCCTTGTGTGGTGTGGTTCATGTGTCTAAGTATCGTGTGGTGTGGGTGTTTATGTATGTGTGTTCTGTGTGAGTGTGTGTGTGTGTGTCCCATGTGCAGCATGTACACTACCAGTCAACAATTTGGACACAGCTACTTATTTGTATAAATGAGTAGCTGTGACCACTGATAGTGTATGTGTGTATCCTCTGTGTGTGTGTGTGAGTGTGAGAGAGACAGAGACTCACCCCAGGGCCTGGAAGGCTGGTATGGAGCGTGCCCAGTGCATAGACAGGAAGAGGAGACGAGACGCAGACTCACAGATGTAGTTCACAGTCAGAAACTCAGGCACAGGGAGCGGCATCATTAGCTACACACACACATACACACACACGCATTACTAACAAACACACTTCAATTCTAGCAGACTGACTATAGGTAGACTATAGGTAGTTAGATGTCAAAGTGCTTAAGTCTCTAAAAATTACATTTACATGAACAGTAAAAAAAATTTTTCTGTCAACCAGTGCATGCTGGGTATTTCCATGCGGGGTGGTCTCACCTTGAAAGGGATGTGGCAGTCAGACAGGAGTGGACCCTGCAGGTCCAGCAGGGTGCCCGACTCATCCGCGCCCGCCATGTTGGAATCGACCCCCATCTCCTCGCTACGCTGTTCTGAGCGCAGCACTTTAGCCAGGGTGTCAAACGCCCTGATGGACATGGACACACACACACACACACACAGAGAGAGAGTCAAAGACAGGCAGGAAGCATACACACACAGTTCAAATGAACAATTTCACAAGTAGATCAAATGGGAACACATACACACACAAAAATAAAAAATGAAAAGTGTTGACAGAGTGTTTGGGATTGTGTGTGCATTTGTCTGTTGGAGACTTGAAGAATGGACTGACTGTGTTTAAGTTGTGTTTTTGTGTGTCTGTGTGTGTGTGTGTGTGTGTGTGTGTGTGTTTTAAATGAATATTCATCCTCACCGGCTGAGGTCATTGGAGTTGTGTTCGTCTGATTGGGTGTGTTCGTCTGCGATTGAGTCATCCCCATTACTCATGGTCTCCACTCCGTATTGGTCAGTGTTACCGTCACTCATTTCTTTGCTCTCATTGAGGTGGGCCAACGATGTCACAACATTAGCCAGCGTACCCAGATCTCCTTGGCAACTGTCACTCTGAAATACAATATGATATTTATACAATATAACATTTATATTATAAATAATAAACATCAAAAGAATAAGCACAAACTAGTGTCATTATAATATGAGTATAGGACTTGGTGGTATCTAGACCACCAAGCTCCATCCTATTACTGAGAGTATGAAGCCTCACTAGTCTACTAGCAATAATGCTTGTATGTCCATTAGATTGCACTTTGGTCATGGATACGTGGGCTGAGAGTAGTGTGTGTTGGTGCATACCCTGTCTGGGGAGGTAGAGATGAGAATGTTGTTGTCCAGTTTGGACATGGACTGCTGTATATTCAGCAGTAAGCTGGAGGATCTGGGGAGAGAACATGCTGTTACTTATAGCCGTCAGACACTTACATACAGGAGCCACACAAGATTTCTCTCTCCGTCTCTCTCTCTCACACACACGTACTTGTTCTGTTTTTCGTACTCAAAGGTGGGCAGGGCTGCCAGGGGGCTGCACAGGTTCTTGCGGATGTAGATCTTCTGTGTAGAGGCGGCACAGTTGGCAGGTTTCTCCCTGGACACATCCACTGGCTTCCTTTCACACTGCACCGCTGCACACACAACCACCACACTGTCAGACTAGATTGTGTGTGGGAAGGTTCTGAGGTTACTATGCATGAATCTCTGTGTGTGTGTGTTTGTGTGTGTATTACAGTGAACCAATTTGAATTTTAGAGGCTGAGGTCTTGAGTCTGGTGGAGTATGAAGGAAAGGCTTGCAGCACACATTAAATATTAATGAGAAAGACTCCAGCACATCAGTGTGCATGACCGTGAGTGCACGTTTACATGCGTGAATCCGTACCCTGCAGTCTGTGTGTTTGCAGCAGTACTGCAGCGCTGCAGTCTGCTATACTGGCAGTGTTTGCCATGGTGTTTGTTGATGGTGTGTGTGTGTGTGTGTGTGTGTGCCGAAGGAGATGCAGCGTTGCAGTCGGCAGTACTGGCATCGGTTGCAGTGGTTCTTGCTGATAACACAGTCAGTGTGTGTGTGTGTGTGTGTATATTTATGTGTGTGTGCGCGCCTCACTTACAGTCCTGCTTCATGCCGAAGGAGATGCAGCGCTGCAGTCGGCAGTACTGGCAGCGGTTGCGGTGGTGCTTGTTGATGACGCAGTCGCCGCTGCCCCTGCACGAGTAGACCAGGTTCTTCCTGATGCTGCGCTTGAAGAAGCCCTTACAGCCTTCACAACTCACCGCGCCGTAATGACGACCTGGGAGAGAGGGGGAAGGAGAGAGGGAGGGAGGGAGGCAGAGAGAGAGAAAGGGAGGTAAGGAGAGCAAGAGAGAAAGACAGAGAGACAGGGTACGAGAGAGAAGAGGAAGAAAGGCAGAACTGAGCATGTACATAAATCATTTTGAATTGTGTATTATTGTGTATTGGTTTATGGACATGTATGTGTCTGTGTGTTTATGTGGATGCGATAAATATTTACTTAAATATTTTAATGTGTATCTATGTGTGTTACCTGTGGCCTTGTCTCCACACACAACACAGTACTCCACGACAGGCTTGGAATTCTGCTCGGAGTTGTCTGTCACAAACTGGGGAACAGACAACCTCATCAGTATTTTCTACTTCAATACATTCAATGCAGTTGCACAAAGCAATGTAGAATATTACATTATTTTATATGACATCTGGCTGACGCTTTTTAAACCCTAAGCGACTCCCAACAATGGAAACAATCAAGACAGAGTACAATAACGACAAGTTAGTGCAGCAGTAAGTGCTACTTCTATACATACTTGAATTTCCCCTTGGGGATCAATAAAGTATCTATCTACAGTCAAGTGTCAGTTCTATTCAGGTGGTAAGTGCTAGAATTAGCAAGTCTAGTTGTAGGTAGTGCTACGTGGAGATGCTGTCTGAAGAGCTGGGTCTTCGGGAGTTTTTTGAAGGTAGAGAGGGACGCTCCTGCTCTGGTAGGAACTGGTAGTGCGTTCCACCAACGGGGAACAACAGATGAGAAAGGTTTGGATTGCCCTGAGCGTACGGGTGGCAGAGCCAGATGTCGTTCTTCTGTGAATGAGGTCTCACTATATGGAACTCCACTTGACTGTTTAGTTATGTATAAATTTTAGTAGGCCTAATTCAATAAAACACCTATGAATACCCCTACAAAAGCGTTGAGATTTTAATTTTTCAACGAGAAACTGTAACACAGCTAGTCTAACATTAACTTGTTTGAGTTTTCTCCCCAACGTTTTCTCTGGTAGTTTCTCACTGATCTGAGATAATGAGCGAACTACCTTAAGTAGCGTCTCGGGAGAATAAAAAAAAAAAGTTTAAAAGTTTTCTAACATCTCTCCAGTGTAATGGTGGGCATGTTAAGTTAACCGTAGCATTACCTACACAGTAACCCCATGGTAATGCGATGCGAGTGATCATAATAACATATAAAACGTGATATAGTCCTTGATAAATAACCAGGCTATGAACTCATAAACAACAGCATTTTGTCACCGTTTGTCATTCACCGTGCTGTGGATACAGCATTAAGATGCTAGGCTAAAGAGCTTGAGATTCATAGAACCTGCATGGTTGTGCTCATCCTGTCAGAAAATAGCAATTTGATCAGTGATCATGCATCATATCAAAACGCCAAGCTTGGTTTGAAACTGGTTTCTGGGGATGGGGTTTACACGATCCTTCACTGGGCAAGTGCCTGCTGTGTTAATATGACCGTGCTGATGCTAACAGCTGCAGCTCCCTCAAATCTATATAGGTTCTCATGCATATTAGGCTAGCTTTTGCCAATGAAAATTAATGCAACATAAAAAAAAAACTAGGCTACTGCTCCTAACTGAAAAAACATTTACGTCACTGTAAGGAAATTATTATTATCATTGTATAACCATTTGTGTAAGCAGAAATATTGTTGTGCTGAGTTCAAAGAACAGAGAGTACAAGTTAAGTGTGCACCCAGACAGACAGGAACTGCACCCTGGCTGTGTGTGTGTGTGGGTGAGATAAGATAGATAGATAGATAGATAGATAGATAGATAGATGGTGACTGATGGTGTGAGGAATTCTTCCTTACATTAGCAGGCTCTCCTCTTGGTACCAGAGTTTGTGGGCAAAGCCATACTACGTGTTGTGGTTCTTGTATCTATATGTTGGGGTTAAATTCCCTGACAGTTACCAATAATGTTAACAACAAACTCAGCTTCACTGCTGCAAACAAAGTTGGCTATATGCTTCGCCATATAACGAACCAGCTAGCCTTGTGATAACAAAATCTTTACCTTTTGTTTAGTCCACTGAAAGTTATCCACATATCAAATGATTAAATACACAGTTATGGAGGAATTGTTTTGGGGAAGCAGTTGCACTATATCCCACTTTTGCTGCCTTTAAGCCACTTAAATCCATAGCCTAGATGAGCATTGCGCATACGTTACAACTTGACATGATGGTGAAGCTAAATGCCCAAGAAATGTCACGTCATTGTAGGCCTACTAAACGCAAAAACTTAATGACAGCTTGTTTGTGGTGGTGTAGTGCTGCCTAATTGAAATGGGATAGGCAAGGGTTATCTTATATTCGGCTATTACGTGTGGCACATTTATTGGGCTTTTACCCTTTTTTAATTTATTTGATGAGGAACTGATAAAGACTGAGCAGCAGAAAAGTCAGTCGATACATAAATCGTTTATTATTATAATTAGGCTATTGATAGCCTACTATTACTTTACTACTATTACTGTTATTATTATTATTATTCGGATGAGGCAAAGGAATGTAAATCTGAGTCTGAAATGTTGGCTACAAACAGTCTATACTGCTGTAACTGCACTGCTGCTATTATGTAAGGGATAATGCCCAACGAGGTGTCCATTATCAGAAATAAATGGACGACGCGGAGGCGTGAACTGTCCGACGCAAAGTGGAGGACGGTTGCTTCCGAGAAGTCCATTTATTTCTGATAATGGACGCATCGAAGGGCATTATCCCGTTTATACCATGGTCACTTACAAAATAAATACATATGAAATCAATTATTAATACTAAATGAGTTTTAGAGCTAAAATCGTTAGTTTTTTTAGCTGTTTATCGCAACGCTATGGAATGTTGATAAGTTGATTGTTCACAATGCTGCCTTGGTTACCAACTAGCGTTTGAGCCAGCACAGTGATTTAGAACTGTCATCAGGCAATTCGAACGGAACGTCTTTTTATAGGTGTAGTATATCACTTTTTAAACAACACCCTTTTCAACCTAGACCATGGTATAATAATTGTTAACTTCCGGGAACTATTTGAGGCTTCCATTAGCTGCCATTGTTGGAAAAAAATGGAACATTAACGTCAATGGAGTCGCAACTCTACCTTTATATGGCTCTGCCCCTACATATAGACCCTTTCAACATTAAAAACAAAAACAATGCTTGAACGTTCTATTTGGTTCCCAATCTACTTCCTCTGCATTAAGATAACATATGGAATGTTAAAATGGAAGCCTTGTGGGGCCAACTATGATGCTGATAATGGAAGTCTCTTGAAAGGGTCTATAGCACAAGGAATTTTACATCTCTCCTGTGTTTATTTGAAATATGTGTAAGTTACAAGACCTGACAGATAATCGAACGACTACTGATGAAATGATTGAGAGGCTATTGTCGCCTTCGCCTTCCGTCTGGGCTGTGGGACTCACCTGGATCTGCTGTCCAGCCAGGTCAGGTGAAGCCATGAGCAGGTGATTGACAGCTGCTGCCGCATCAGCTGATGCCAGAATGACCTTTCCTGAGGTCCCCTCCGAATTGGTCAAAATGAGCTTCTCCAAGTTGGAGTTGTCAACGTTGGCTAGGATATACTGTGGCTTGCCAGAGTTGGACTGGTCATACGCAGTCACAATCTGAGAGAAAGAGAAAGAGAGAGAGAGAGAGAGAGAGAGAGAGAGAGAGAGCGAGAGCGAGCGAGAGAGAGAGAATGAGACTGAATGGATTAACCAATGTATGAATGATACCAACATAAATATACTCTCATAAAAAAGACACTGTAGGTGACATGATTTATGTTCTGTGTATTACACAAGTGCCTCTTGAATTTCTGAGTCTGTTGACTATATATTTATATGCGTGCATACATTTATATCTGTTAACATCATTATAATGAAGACAAGTGACAGACACAGGAGGGTAGTAGGAAGAGGAATGTGGTGTGACATTGGAGGGGTTTAATTGAACTCTCAGGATTACGCTTGTGGTCTGTTAGTACCTGTATTCTCTGCTCCAGACCACCCTCAGCAGACACCAGCTGCATTCTGGGAGATTGTCCCTCCATGATGTCCCCTGTGTAGTACTCTAAACACTACACTCCATCCGATGCAGACGAACTGTGACACACAAACATTGGTCACAGACACGTTTGGGAAAACAGAACGCTTCGACAGACACAATAGCAATTGCAATTGCAACACAAACACGCGCGCAAAAAAAAGCCATTCACTGCCAGTGACTTTCATCCGTGCGTAAGTGAGCGTCATTCATAATTCAACGGACTCTTACAGCCGACTGCATGGATGAGCTCGACCATTTAAGTTTACCCGTTACCTCCATTCAGACATACAGTACGCACTGTATGCATGACTATGTCGATTTCTGTGGAGTCATCACACGAATTCAAGATCAAAAGGGTCAATTAAGTCTTCACTATTAACTTATATGGGTAACACAGACATAAATACAAACAACCCATGATACGGAAGATAAAGAACGTGCATTTCCTTGTCGGGTGAAAGGTCATCACTGAAGGGTTAACGCGCAAGAAGGCAGTCGTCAGCGGCCGAGCCGGAATAGCGCATTCATTAACAAGATTATTATAAAATGCATTCGAATGGTTTCATTCACACTCCAGTGGCGTGTTTGGGGCTATGTTGAGGAGTCCTTGAGTTAGTAAGCAGCAACATTTCCTCAATCGAGGAGTGCATACTTTGTCGTGGCGTGTTAGTGGATACGTTACTGGCTAACTAGCTAAATGGTGTTGTTAGCTGGCTAGTACACTGGCAATCCTGAATATATCAAGCGTTTTAACTCCTAGTTGTTGCATGCATCCTACGATAATGCTTTTAGTTTTATAGTTCTATGCAATCAACTGCTATTAAGATGGAGCATTCTTTTCGAAAGAAGCAGTGTCTATGCCCGAATTAGCTAGCTACTTAGCGAACATGCTAGCATTAGCTACTTCTTGGTTAGCAGTGCACTTTTACCTTTGGCTACCTAACTCCAACAGCCAGCATGACCCCAGATTATGCATTTATCTTGAGATCGCAAAACATGTTGCTTACCGATATGGCAGCTATCGTTTTGTCTTCCACCGCGAATGTTTGAGTAAATTGATGATTGTGTCCAGTTGAGCTTCGGGGCGGGTCAGAGTTCGTGACCTGTTCCGCCAAACAGATTAGACTGCTCATGCGCACTAAAAAAAAACGTGCAGGAAATGTGCGTGATGCGCACACGCCACACGGAGCAGTTGTGGTCGTTACTGGTCACAACCAACAAACATAACACCTTGAATATGTCAACAACTCAAGTCAGTATTGACAAGTGGTGTTTTGAGTTGTCTAAGACTGTATGTTACCAAGTTGTCGTTTTACTGGTTCATCTACATTATATGCATAAAACCTTGGTGCTGTTCACAGAATCTGCATCATGTAGGCCTACGTTTCATTTGCCAAGAAAGAAACTGAGACATGTCTACTTTTTAAAAATTATTATTGTACACTTTACATTTGTGAAGAAAAACTAGCACTGAACACTTAACTGCATTGACTTGTGCTGGTAAACTCAGTAGAGACGAATGGTTAAAAACACCTGTGGAACATATAGGCTAAATGCTTTAGCATAAATCTCCCAGAACACACTTGCTGAGAACCTTACCAAATGAGAGCAAGACCAGACTATTTTATATTACTCAACCTTTGTGTTTTGCTTTCTATTTGTAGGCCTACTCAGACTTTGAGCATACATATAACCTGTTCGGCTCATTTAATAAAGCATTTGTGCCACCTGAATTGCAACAGTTTGAGAGATAATTTATGACACAGATCCCATGCCCAAAAGGACAAAGTGGATTCTTTTTCTCAGAGACTAAACCTCAACTCGGGATAGTCTTTCACAGGCTAGCCTGGTCTTGCTCTGAGCATTGCAAATAAAACCAAGAGGTCGCTATACAGTGTAAGAAAGGCCTCAGTAAACATACAACTCGAATAATAACTCCTCTGATGAGCATTAACAACTGGTAAATTACAAAAAAATAGAGATAACACTATGAACACAATAGTAAACGTCTTTAAAGTATTACTGCAAAAAGTGAAATGAGGAGTTACATGTCTTCATAACAGCTTTAACTGTGTGAAAATGCTCAAGGCAAGCTGATCCTGTAAATATCGTATGGTGAATCTATGTGGGGGTATGTCAAACTTAGTGTAGTGTGGGGTCTTAAAAAAGTTTGACTCGAACAGACAGAAAGGCACAGTATTCTAGCATTCAGATTCACTATTACATAAAAAACCCTGTTTTACAGGCTTCCAAATTTTAAATACATACTATATCACATGTTAAAATCTGTATATACAACTCGTATTTCCAGTTCTTTCCAGTATGACCTTCTATACATTAGTTTTTTTCTTTTAAAAAGCATTTGCTTGAGGCACAAATGTAAAATTCCATTAAAAAAAATCACTAATAAAAACATTTGAACGATGTTGGTTTTCAGAATCACAGACTCTTTCCCTGTCTATTTGCTCAGTCCACCATAGCGAGCTTCTCCCACAGTGCATTGCAAAAAAAAAAAATGTCTCCCAATGTGCTACTCCTCTCAGTGTCCATGGCAACAGGCCAAGTCGGATGCGACACCTACCGACGCTCTCTCACTTAACCTCTGACCCTCAAGTGACGTGACATTACATGACGGCTCCACCTGCACCAAAGGACAGCAAGCTTTCCTCCTTTGCCCTTCCTAGGTGGTGAGTGTACACTTGAAGTGTATACTTGTAGTGTGTACTTGTAGTGTACACTTTGAGGGCAGTATCCTCTTTGCCATACTAAGTGACTGTGCGGTGGGGCTTGTTTGGGTCATTTTTCTCTTTCTGTTGCTGAGTGAGTGAGGGCAAATTAAGGGTTTCAGTGAGAACATCTGTGTGCCTCGCTGTTTCCTCTCTCTTCCTCTTCCAAAGTCTTTTCCTTCCTCCTTTCCTCGACCCCACCCTCTCCCTTCCCTTCTGGGTCACTGAGCTAGCTTGGTCAGCCGTGCGGGGGAATGGCCTGGTTCCCTGGCCAGCAGCCTCTCACACAAAAGCATGTCCTCACTCTCTCTCACATACACACACACACACACACAGAGTCATCCACTATTTCTTGTACACACAACACACACAGACTCACCATCTATTTCTCATCGACACATAAACACACACATACACAGTCACTCAATTTCTCCTAGACACACACACACATACAGGCACAAACATAAACAGACCCCATTTCCCTGATATTTTCTTCAAGGGTTGTACGTCCAACATGGCTTCATAAATATGAAGCAAATAAAACTGTGAGTATTTACTGAAACAAACCATTTTTTCTCATTGGGTAACAGTTTCTTCATATCATGCAAACCAAAGTGGGATGGTATTAAACCATTATCTATGATAAAAATGTGTAATGTTGTGATTGGCTTTCTCCAGTGATTGACATTTATAGACATGACTGAAGTGAGTCCTGCCACCTCGTCCTGTTTCTTTTCATGGTGGAATCCATTCTTTGAACATGTCAGTCTATACAGAAATCTGGAGACAAACACTGGTATTGTACTACAAGTCCCATCAGGCCTTGCACAGGAGCTGTACTTCCTGAATCTGGCCTTATTAGTGGAGTGTAATACAGGAAGAGCCTGTGAGAGAATGACCCTTACAGCTAATGGGGTGCTGAGGAGGTAAAATCTCAACCAATCAGAGGATGGGGTCAAAGAATCATGGCCTCTTGGAACGCCTCAATCCATCTGCTCAGGCACAAAAAACATAAACACAAACAAATCAGGGTGACACTGATTGGACTATCAACAACAAACAAAGAAAAACAAATGAGGGTGAATGAACTGAATGAATACTCATGTTTACGTGAGGTACACAGGTTCACAGATCATTCAGATTCTAAGGAACTGCACATTATCACATCTGGTTCTAGTACTTGTATAATGTGAGTTCATATGAAGAGCCTCTGAGAAAAGCTAATGTGAGTGTGCGTGTGTGTGTGTGTATTTGTTTACCTCTGTGCTGTAGGGATATCCTCTGCTTTAAAGATGTAGTAGAGAGTATTCTTGTGGTAGAGTTTGAACTGCAGCTTCTGAGCTGGGCCTTGCTTCTCCTCTCGAAGGAAGAATCCCAACAGCGGTTGACTCTCTAGTGCCGCAACATCCTGCAAAACACATGCACGCACACACACACCAAATTACATACTTAGCAGATAGACACACACACAAAACCAAACACTTGGCGGATGCATGAACGCACACACAAACACACGCACGCCAAAACAAATACACAGACACAGTTTCCTAACTTATTGTGAAATTGTAAGTCAAAGAATAATGGCTCTGGATTACCATAATCATCATAATATTAGCACCCCCCACTAATTGTCACACCCCAAACGAAGGTACAAATAATACGACCCCTCTAGACATCAGATAATGGGGGTATTCTAAGTGCATAGTTCAGTCACAATATTGCATATACGTTTAATAGAAGAGACCAATAGCTCTTAGCTAAAGAAAGCCATAAGGCTCTTCTCTTGGGAGGTTTACGACTGTAAAACTGATGATACGCAAGGCAACTATTTGAGTAGTGTGCCTGAGTATTGCTGTTCAGGCATCATTCTCATCAATATTGGGCAATTATGATTTTTCTGGAGAACTTTAATCATCAGTATGCAAATTGTCATGTGTTAATGACTGACATCCACTCCACAGCACTATCATTAAGCAGAAGAGCTTGACCAGCTGGAGACCACACCGTCATGCACAACTGACAGACTGAGGAAGTAATTTGTCCCCAGGGCCATGCAACTCTTCAATGCTTCATTAAAGGGAAGAAGAGATATAGACTTCTCTGCATAGTCTATCTGCCTTTCCACCCTCTTCTACACTTCCATGACCTCCTATAACAATGTTATGTACCACCATGACACAAACCTCATAGAGCACCTTACCACTGCATACTGAAACACAGGGTCAGAGTCAGTCCCTGCCTTGTCACTGCAAGTGCCTCATGCTTATACATCCTTAGTACATTCATGTGGATCCTTGATTTAGTATCTTTTACTGTCCTTATTAGTCATGTGGATTTGTTATTTTATCATCCTGTTTATGTTGTACTGTATGTCGTGTGTGATGTCTTAAGCTACTGGGACCTTGAATTTTCCCCTTGGGGATCAATAACGTATATATCTATCTATCTCTGTCTATGATCATCCAAATCAGAACACACAGAACTGGTTCTGTGATTGCTTAAAATGTTGCCCCATGTTTTCACCGACATTAGGCTAAAGGGCCGTCCGTGCCAAGAACAATAACAAGAATGCTATTGTTACTTCCTGTAGCATTGATTAGGCCTATAACTGACGATGGTATTTGGATGAACACCGAAACATTTTGTACCTTTTAGTCCAATGTTAAAACGAAACCTTTTAAAAGAGCCAGATAGACGCTAACCTCACTGGCAGCATACGTGTAGAGGACTTTGTTCTTGATGACAAACCACAGCCTCTTCCATGGCTTCTTGTGGCCTTTCGAGCGCATCAGGTACCCACTCATAGAGGAGTTCTCCGTACTGGCAGATACCTGCAGGGGAATGGAAGGTGCCGGAAACAACACATGCATGAGAGCAAGGAAAAGAAAACAAAACAGTTTGAGGGTAAAACAAAAGTAAACAGTTTGAGGGTAAAATAAACAGCAGGGTTCTTAGAACTGATGATGAAGTTCAACTTCCAACATTCACACTGACTGACACTGACCAACCTGCCTTTTGAAATGCTATGAAACGATTTGGTTTTGACATACATCCAATGACAAGGCCTTTTAAGATCCCACAACATACAGTACATTCATACACAGATAAACTACGTTCCTGACATTCTTTGACGTCACTGAAATATGACTAAAGTCTCTTATATTTCAGTAAAGTTTATTCTATCTCACTAATGTCTCAGCTTTTTATGAGTAATGTTGCAGTAATAAATATTCCTTACATTTTGTCCACATGACTAATACAAGATGACCGCGTCAGTAATATCTGACTCAAGCCTCTAATATCTCACTAATGTCTGTATTATCCATCAGAAATTACTCAGTAATGCCTGTGTTATATCCCAGTACTATCCTTGCTACTTGAGTTCCACAATCCAGCTCACTGCGGTTGTCTGATGAGGGTCTGATGTATAAGAGGTCACAATCAAGACTCTTTTCCTCAGTGGTTCCTGGTTGGGGGAATGAGCTGCCTAGTGTTCTGCATTCTAATGATAGTTTTGGGACTTTCAAGAAGTGTTTAAAGACCTCGGTTCACCATACTTGTAATGAATTAATTCGCTTTTGGTTTATATGTTTATATTTTGTTATTGATATTACTGTTTTATTACTATTATGCTTATTGAAGCATACCGGTAATAGTTTAAAGAGACTGATTCCAAAACACTATATCTCCATTTTTAAAAAAACATTAATTAGTCATTTTTCAGTCATTAGTCATATTTAATTGTGTATTTCAGGTAATATCAATAAAATTGCAAAAAACTGAAAAATGATACATTTACAAAATAAATTTAAAATGGAGGATATAGCGTTCTGTAACCAAACTCTTCATTTGAAACCATTCTGTTTAAATACGTAGTGTTCATATGCTGTAAGTTGCTTTGGACAAAATTGTCTGCCAAATACCATAACCACATAACCACACACACAATGAGTCACCTCTTTAAGAGCGGAGGGGATTTTCTTCTGCTTGCGGCTGAAGGAGAAGGCGCTGGAGCCAACCCGCCCACCTGGGGAGATGGAGGAGGACGCGGAGTGATCACCTGAGGGAGGAGAGGAACAAGGGAGCTCAGAGAGGACGACAGGAGAGAAGAGAGAGACGTGAGAGAGGAAGAGAAAGAGAGGATGAAAGAGGAGAGGGGCCTTCATTTAAATGATGGGCAAAGTGTAAATACGCTCATTGGCCAACGTGCGTGAACTAAGGCGGAACACTGGAAATAACGAAGCGGCAGAGATAAGCGTAACGCAACCCAACACAACGCGCAGACCATAATAAGTTCTATCTCGTTCCTAAGTAACACAAACGGTTTTCCTAAACTGACAATTGAAAACTCTCGCGTTGCTCAGCTTGTTCAACGCTAGCGTTATGCTAGCGCTGCCACCGTTCCGCTGCCGAACCATAGGAAACCTGCTGCTTGCCGCTGGCCAGTGTGATCCCTGCCTAAAGCTATCATTGCAGCTACCATTGAGCTGACTAAGTGATGTTTGTGCATGAGATCTTGCTCCTGGTATTGAATCAATAAATAGATTTTGCTTAGTTATTAAATTGACTAAATACACTTCGCCTGCCATTTAAATTAGGAGAAGAAGACATATTCTGTGTGTGTGTGTGTGTGTGTGTGTGTGTGTGTGTGTGTGTGTGTGTGAAATTGAGCCAGGGAGAGAGGAAGACAAGAGTAGTCCAAAACAGTAGACAGCAAAACTAAAGCACATACTCTTTTGTTGTAGTTTGTCGTAGCAGTGGTCACACACTCGTGCAGGCTGATGTTTCAGGTACTCTAGGTAGCACTTATTAGTGGAGCAGGCTTGGCACACAACCTGTAACACACAAACACACACACACACACACACACACACACAAACACGACACACACACATCAGAATATACAATAATGAAGCATGGAATAACAAAAATGACCACGGAACTTCAAGAATAACATTGTTCATTGACTTTACATAGTGTGTAGGTTTGACTATAACACCCAATTAGGATCAAACATAAATACAAACTCACACACACACACACACACACACACTGACCTTTCCGCAAGCGCGGCAGTGGTGTCTTCTCCAGGTGAGGGTAAACTCACAGGTGCAGATCATGCACATAGTGGTGCGCAGATCCGGGATCCAGATAGGAGCTTTGGAGCCCAGAGGAAAGTCACTGTCGTCTCCAGCTGTACGCTCGTTCTGTTAACAGACACACACACAAACACACACACACACATATACATTACACACAAACAGGCACACACACACATACACCAACACATAGACACACACACATCAACACACATAAATTGCATAAATGGAAAAAAGATAATACATGTATATCAAACTACGTATACTGTAAACTATTACAAAGTAAAAGGGCTTTTACATCCTCTTGTAATATGCATACTCCACCATGTTAATTCTACCCTATGGGCATATTGTTGGACTGTTATTATTGGGCTGTGTATGTGAGTGTTTGTGTGTGTGGGCACATGTGTTGGTTTGTGTGTGTGTGTGTGTGTGTGTGTGTGCATATGTGTTTGTGTGTGTGCACACCTCTTCCTGGCTGCGACTGGAGATGAAGGTGATCTTCTTCCTGGTGTAGTCCTCTATCGCCTTGGAGATGGCCTCTAGCCACTCATCTCGCTCCGTGGCAGAGCTGTAGCCAATCAGAAGTGAACATCAACACAACCAATCAGCAGGGATCAAGCCAGTAACAGGCTTGCTGTACAGTAACGATGCACTGTGTGTGTGTGTGTGTGTGTGTGTGTAGTAGATGCATTGTATGTGTGTGTGTGTGTGTGAGAGAGTGAGTGTGTGTTTAGTAGATGCATTGTGTATATATATATACATATACAGGGTGCGATTTGATTCATAGCCTAGTAATGTCATGGCTTATAATACCCTATATTATTTTTGCCACCTTTGTAACATTTTAGTTTTAGTTTACCGTGGTCTATGACTTGAAACAGCGAGTGTGCTTGGTATGATGATCAGCTCCTCTAAAGCAGGGTAGGACTACGTTTTGACAAGCATACAAATTCACCTTATTCTTGCCCCATCTGAAATGACTCCTCTACTTTTGCTGCCTCCATCCTTTCTGTCTTTGTTGTGTAAAAAAACGTTGTATATGATGGCACTGAAGTCTTAAGTTAGTGAATTGGCTAACAGTGTTAGTTAGTAACCAAATAGCCTACACATTGCGCTACACGCTGCATAGGCTCACGATGCATTCTCTCCCTGCTGATTTGCGTTCAGTAGCCAAGTGCGTAATATTGCAAAAGTTGAAAAAATAAATGTGTTTATTGTAGCCTACAGAAAATAAATAGCCTATCATACTGTCAGTTAATTGCCTACAGTGCAG
Organism: Alosa alosa; assembly: GCF_017589495.1. Lineage (NCBI taxonomy): Eukaryota > Metazoa > Chordata > Actinopteri > Clupeiformes > Clupeidae > Alosa > Alosa alosa. The sequence goes on along the minus strand of NC_063205.1, from coordinate 27,496,168 downwards.
TGAAGAGTTTGAAGAGTAAAGTTATAGGGCAATTTGAAGTTTTATGAAAATAATTCTTAACCAGAACATAAAGACCATGAAGCTTCTATTTCTTGCAGCTGTTAAAACACCAGCTAGATAGTTTAAATACCCACCAACATTAAGTTTTGCAGTACAGATTATTTCTAAAAAGTTATTTGTCTACTAGGCCTAGCCTACTGGCTGATTTTATCAAACGAGTGCTTTCTCGTTAGTCCTTCACAAACTACAGGTGTTTGGTAGAGAGAGCCATTGAATAAGCAATGCCAAGCAATTTCTGTAACACTTTTGTGACATTCAGCAAATATCTCCTCATTTAATGTAAGTTCCTTCGACAATAGGCCTACGTTCTACTCTCGTGCAGTTGTCCTCCATCTCAGTTGCATCAGCTTTCTAATTTTGAAGGTTCTAAAACATTATTATGCTTCACTGAATCCTTCTCGTTTTCTTTCATTTGTCCAGCTAACTTTTCCATTGTAACTAGCCATTTATGATGGATTACACACTCGACATTCTGAAATGTGCTGCACGATCAAGGCCAAATTAAGTTATCACGCAGCCATTGTGTCAGCAGCATGAGTGCTGACGGTGACGGTGCGTTTCTGATGTCAGATTATTATGTAGGCTAGCCTACTAGACTGTTCTCACATTGCAGCGCTTTACTTATATGAAGTAGCATTAATCAATGAGGGGCAGAGGGTGATAAATGTTGTCCCCACCGGGGATAAAAATAATTTAGCAGAGGTAGGGATAGGAAAACCAGAGGGGGGGAAATCCTCACCATCCCCCCCTACAAATCGCACCCTGTATATATATATATATATATATATATATGTATGTATGTATGTGTGTGTGTGTGTGTGTGTGTGTGTGTGTGGTGTTAATAAAACTTAAGTAGCCATAGAAGGGAGATGACAGAAATACAGGTAAGAATCAAACAAAGAAAGAAATGAACAATGATGATGAAATGATGAAGAAAAACAGACGGAGGTAGAAGAGAAAAGAGGGAGAGATAAAACAGTAAGCAGTTTACCAGGGGAGGAACAAGATGCCTTGTGTGTGTGTGTCTGTCTGATTTAAAACATCTGCAGACTATCAAGAGATTAATGGAACATACTGTGTGTGTGTGTGTGTGTGTGTGTGTGTGTGTGTGTGTGTGTGTGTGTGTGTGTGTGTGTGTGTGTGTTTGTGTGTATGTGTGTTAAACCTACCTCGCTGACAGGATAAACGATCTCTCCACACTCTCAATGTTCAGCTCATTCTGATAAGCCTCCTGGCTTGGTTTACTCACCTGAGAAAAGACAAACACACACACACACACCACACACACAGTTGTGACCAGTTTCTTTTTCATGTGCCTTATCTGGTGATATGGTATGTATACTATGTAAACATTCGAGGGGCTGAATGAATCATTGGGTGAAAAGGAGAGAGAGAAAGAAAGAGGGAGTATCATATCAGTGTGTGTGTGTGTGTGTGTGTGTGTGTGTGTAAGACATCCTTACCTTCATGCCAGCGAGAGAGAGCATACAGTTGAGCTTAAACTGGCCAGACTGCACTGGGGTTGTGTACAACAGGGCGTCATTAAACTGAAAATATGACACACGCACGTACGAATGCACACATACACACACACGCGCGCGCGCACGCACACACACACACACACACACACACACACACACGCGCAGCACACACACACACACACACACACACACACACACACACACACACACAGAAGACACATACACACACACACAAGACACATACACACACGCACAATTTCAGTTGTGTTCATGGGTAATTGATTATGTAATACTATACCAATTATAATTGGTAATACTATAACAATTGATTGTACTGTATAGTCTACATGGCACGTGTCCTACTGATGTAGGTAGAGAAACAAGATAACATTACATTACATTTATTATTTTAGCAGACGCTTTTTCCAAAGTGACTTACATATATCAACTATATTACAAGGGCATTGTTACATTGTCCCCATAGCAACTCGGGGTTAAGTGCCTTGCTCAAGGGCCCAACGGTAGAGGGTGGTGATGCTGAGATGCTGAGAGGTACCAGGCTGTGATTAAGTTTGAGTGGGTGGGTGGGTGAGTGGCTCTTACCAGGAAGAACATTCTCGGCTGCATGACTTTCCTGGAGAGCTTCATTAGTGTGCCCTCTTTCAGGAACACCTGGGAACAGGATATTACATCACACAGGATCTTGTGAGACCAGCGGAAGAAACTTGTTGTGACTAAAGGTTGTCTCATGCCTTTTTAAACACAAACCACATTTTATTGCAGGCGCGTGGTGACACTCACAAAAGGCATGCAATGCATACACACCCACATATACACCCACACACCACACACACAGTCATATACACACACAACCCCCACTCCAATCCCCACCACAACACACACACACATACACGCTCGCACACACACTCACCCTCGCACACACACACATACACACACATGCACACAGTCACACACAGACACACACACACACACACTCACCCTGCCTGGCTGGACAATTTCATGATGACCATTCAGGCTGTATTGAATTTGCATGAGTTTCTGGAAGTTATCCTAAGGGAGAGAGATTGGGCATGAGAGGAAGAGGAAGAAGACCAGTGAGAGGAGGAAGACGTATGCATGAGTATGCCAATGCTTTGTCATAACAGCATTACAGGTTTGTGTTTGTTTGTGTGTGTGTGTGTGTGTGTGTGTGTGTGTGTGTGTGTGTGTGTTTTTGTGTGTGTGTGTGTCTGTATGTGTGTGTAAATGTGTGTGTGTTTGTGTGTGTGTGTGTAAATGTGTGTATGTGTGTGTGTGTGTGTGTGTGTGTATATATTAGGGGTGGCCGATATATATCGTCTGCGATAATATCGTGATTGTTGTTTTAACGATGTGCAAATTTACATTATCGAGTATT
>NC_063205.1:27485710-27488210 GCF_017589495.1 Alosa alosa | reverse complement strand
AACGGAGAGTTGCTAGACTAGCCCTGGCAGCAAATGTACACACACACAAAACACACACAAAACTCTCTCACTTTCTATTTCTCTCTCTCAAACATAAACAAACACACACACACACACCTCTGTCCTGCCCTTCAACAATCCCATATAGATGCTACTAAACAGTGTGCACTGCTACCATCATAAAAATGAACAGAACAAAATCTGGTTGGGTTCCTTTATCCGTGATCCAGTTGCTTTTGTGCAACGGATAAATTGAGCCAGGTTCCTTTATCCGTGATCCAGTTGCTTTTGTGCAACGGATAAATTGAGCCAGGATAACCAAGATATCCCGGCTTAATCCCTTATCCTAGTTTTGTGCAATAGGCCCCTGGTTAGGTTCCTTTAAAAAACAACAACAGCATATAGAAAATCTGGGAAATATCTACTGGCAAACAGCAACAGAGTGCAACCATGCAAAAGAACTAGCGTTTTCCATCTGATAATATCACAACAAACAAATGAATAAACTGAGGACTAAACACAGCAAACTTAAGTCTAAGAAAAATAGACATCAGCCAATTAAATGATAAACAAACATCAGTTAATTAAATTACTTAATAAACAGCTATTCCCCCCCCCACACACACACAAAAATACAAGACAACCACACTCTACCACAAAGGACTCCAGCCAATCATACAATCAACCATCAACCAATCAAACACCTTGACATACGTCATTTAATAGACCTCTAAAGTTCGCCTACAAAAAAGAACCAAAACGGCCATCTTTGCCCATATAAGGAGATCCGGTTGTTAATTGAAGCTAACTACCTATGGCAAGTTGCATTGCAAGTTAGCTCTGGGGTAGCAAAAATCTAAGTGTGCCGCCTTCACGTACCAGAGATCACAGTATCCACTCGAAGGCAGAGGACAAAAGTGTGTTTAGGAATACGTCTGCATTTCAGACTTTATCATCCCTGTGAGAGTTTAACAGGTGCGATAATTCAAAATCCCCATGTTATTTTCCCATAGGAAAAATCGTCAGATACCGGATGTCAAAGATCCTTTTTGTAGGCGAACTTCAGAGGTCTATTCTGCTGCATCCCACCTACTTCCAGACCTCCAGCATTTAGGCTAGAACCTACAACCTACAATTTACAACCAATCACACTGCAACACTCATTCAAGACTGTAGCCAATGAAAGCACATCCCCACCACAGCCCTGCCAATCACATGCCAGAGAGCGAGTGTTAAGCCAGGGAGATACTGTTGTGTAAATTACAGGCTTAGAGTCAGTCAATCAGTCAGAGATTATTTATGAGAGAAGAACCTGACCACTAGCCTCAGGCCCCTTGCAGAGAGAGAGAGAGAGAGAGAGAGAGAGAGAGAGAGAGAGAGAGAGAGAGAGAGAGAGAGAGAGAAAGGGAAGGAGAGAGAGACAGAGAAGACAGAAAGACAGGGGGAGGAAAGAGACCAGAAAGAAGAGAGGGGGAGGAAGGAAGGGAGGGAGAAAAAGAGGAAGACAAGAACAGACAAAGAATGAAAGACAACAAACAGAGAGAGAGATGAGATAGAAAGAGTGAATATGTGAGAGGAAAGTGGAGGGTTGTGAAGACCTCAGGCTAAAAAAAGATTCTCACTACCACATGGATGAGTGGGGGTGTGGTCCTTCAGCTGCTAATCACACACACACACACACACACACACAGACACACACACACACACACACACACACACACACACACTGAAATGCAGCTCATGAGCACACTGAACACATGTGTTTCAAGAGGGGCATACCCACACAACACAACACGGTTCATTCAACACACACACACTCCTAGCAGGCCAGGCATACAAACACAATGTACATACTGTAAACACACACACACACAAACACACCTTAAACCTTTAACAATGAACTCATGCACAAACATACACACAGAGAGATATATACATTTTCCGAACTCAAACCGACACCCACACACACAGAGACATACACATCTTATAATCCACACCCTCATGTGCTAGCACACACACACACACACACACACACACACACACACACACACACACACACACACACACACACACGCACAAAGATACATACACATATACATGCTGCACACCCCCACACACTCCTAAGCCTCTGGGGTCACCCTTAGCTGTCAGGGCCAAGAGCAGCAAGGAGAATATGAGTGGACTTCCCCCTCTTTAAAAACCCCTAACACATACACACACACACGCACACACACACACACACGCGCGCACGCACACACACATGTACACACGCATACACACGCACACACACACGTACACACGCATACACACACACGCACGCACACACACATACACACGCACACATATACACACATGCACACACACACAAACACACACATGCACACACACACACGCACAAGCACACGCACACACACACACACTGTTTAATTTCTTCCAGTGCCTTGTCTGTATCTTTTTATCTGTCTGATGTGTGTGTTGTCTATCGCCCCCTCTGCAGAAA
>NC_063205.1:27450710-27480710 GCF_017589495.1 Alosa alosa | reverse complement strand
CACACACACCTGTTGTCTTTCCCTTTGTGCTTGTAGGGTTCCTGCACCTCGTAGACATCTGCGTCGTCATTGGCTGGCGGGTTCCAGCTGAGTCGGCACAGGGGCAGGTTCATGTAACTGAATCTCCTCAGGGAATTGAACGTTTCCATATCCACTTCACTCTGGTCTTCTTCCGCCATCCCCTGGTCGTCCAGGCAACTGTCGTTTGGCGACGAGCTCTTACCGGGGGACACGCCTTGTCCGTTAGTCACGCCCTTAAGACACTTTTTGTTCTGTGTCGTCATGGCGTCAGCGTAGATCTCCGTCTGCGTGCTCGTGCAGTCCAGCGATTGGCTGCTCTTGATGAGCAAGCGGGGCAGCATTCGCGACGATTATGCTAAGTAACTCCAGAAGCTTTCCGAAGCTGCCTTCGCTTAACACACCTCTGAGACGCGCCGCCAGGTCCGCCGACGAGAAGGAGCGCGCTCGCTGCTTGCCGCTCTGTGGTTGGCTGCTGCCGGTGCCGGCGCGGGCCGACTGGTTGCGGCCGAAGAGGATTGCGGGAAGCGGGATACGCCAGGTGGGCTTGTCTTGAGGTGGTGCGGGGAGCTCTGGGAAGGTTGTTATGGGGACCGGAAGGTGTGCGTGCGGGGGAACGTGTTCGGGGGTGAGCGCGAGAGTGTGTTTGGCCGGCATGCTGTGTCTCTGCGGCTTCTTGGGCGCGACCCTCGGTGACCTCTCCTCCGCCGACACCGAGCGAGGCACACAACGGAACTTGATCTGCTTGGGCAGACTCCTGGTGATGGGGTAGCGGGCAAAGTCCCCATAGCTACCTTCATCATCATCAGCAGCAGCATCATCATCATCATCATCATTCTCCTCATCGTCCTCTCCCTCCCTTTCCTCTCTGTGTCCATGTCCGTGTGTGTCCGAGTGGTTCAACAGGTTGTCCAGAGAGGCGCTGGTCTTGTGAGAGAGGGATTTCTGTCTAGGGGGAGGGACAGGAGGTATGGAGGCGGGGTCATCATCATTGACATCATCAACAGGTGTATGCTCTATAGAGTCTGAGGGTTCCGCATCTCCATGGTTACCCACAGCCTCTAGATGGCAAACCTCAGCGTTATCACGAGTGTGTGTTTCTACGTCGTTTTCAACATGTACGTCGGCAGTCGTGTCGGGGTGTGTGTCTTCGTCGCCGTCGGTGTATGAGTCGACGGCCGGGTGTGGGAGGGGCGTATCGCTGAGTGACACTGTCTCAGAGTGTACGTGGACTTCAGCGGGTGTTGGCGCGTCGGCGTGTGCGTTGTTGCCGGACATGTGTGTGAGTTGCGCGTCCAAGCCGTCCTGTCTCTTAAGCTCGGACCGCCGAGGCCGTCGGGGAATGGGCTTTGGGAGAGGCTTGCTGGGGGCAGCAGGGACCGGCGAGACGGGCGCACTCCGCTCCCAACACACACACCGTGGCGGGTCACACACACACTGTGGGCCCACACCCTCGCCCTTACTGCGGCTCCCCAGCGAGGGGCTGTGTGTGTCCGTGGGTGTGTGCGCAGGGGAGTGTGTGTGTGTTAGAGGTGACCCGCGGCCAAGGCCCTGGTTTGTGGGAGGGGGGGTGTGTGTGGGAGGGGGGGCGGCGTGTGATTTTGCGTGGGTGAATCCTGAGAACAGTCAGGTGACGTGGAGCTGTGTGTGTGCGGCGGGTTCGTTGGAGTGTGTGTCGCCTGCTCCGTGTCTGTGCGTGCGTGGGTAACATCCTCGAGGCCTGTTGGTGTGTTTGCTTGTCGCTTTACACGGGTGGGAGTGTGTGTGAGGTCTTCGACCAGGCCGTCTCCACAGTCCTCGCCAACATCCTCTTCCTCTCTCCTCCCTCTCTCTTCCTCTCCTCCATTCTGCCCGGGCGGGGAGGAGAGGATGTGTGTGTCGCCGCCACCGTTGCCGAGGCGATGATGACACTGTGCGCAGGTGCTCTCGCCGCACACACACGTGCTGATGATGTAGCGCGTGTGTGAACTCTCTGGACTCTGCGCGTCATTCTTGGAGTTCAGAAGGTGGAGTGTGTCTGGCCTTGTGTGTGGAGTCGGGGGTGTGTGTGTGCTCGGAGGAGCCCTGGCCCCGCTAGACTTTGGCGGAGGGACGGAGCTGGTCTTGGAGGGACATGGCTTCGGAGCCAACGCTGGTTTGGGCCTCTTGGTCGCTGCTGGCGATGGCTGCAAACGGAGAGGGTCCGGTTTTGGGGCAATGGGAGGGGGTGGTGGTTTAACTCTGGGTTTGGGGGCAACTGGAGGCTTCTTCACACCTAGAGAAAAAGATGGAGACAGAGACAGAGAGAGAGACAGAGAGAGAGGGCAACACAAATGAAAAGATGAAAGCGGAGACACTGTGAAACTGCACAATGTAAACAGAGTGACAGTAACGAAGAGCAGCGACAGGCTGCTGGTGTGTGTTTGAGAGGGTCCTGAAAAAAGAAGCAGATCGTCCTGGCCAGACCTAACCGACAAAAAGATCTCCACCGCTGTAGTGCTTCAAATAATTTCAGTGTTAAATGAAGTGAAATTCACGCACAACACGCAGACATATTTTTCATTGGGACGAGCCATGCATGTACAGTAAGCTAAACTGAAGTACCTGAAGATAGCCTCAAGTTTATGGCCACGGGGCCTTCTTGTAAGTTTGTGTTTGTGCCTTGAAACAACCCAGTCGAGAAAAGGACACGGCGAATGCTGAAGTACACAAAATGAATGGCTGAAAATAATTTTGGAAAAAAAACATCAGGGACGCATTCCAAGGATAGAAAGAAGCGTGCGCGGGGGATCCCCGAGTCAACACACACACACACGCACACAAAGGCTCCACGCGAGACGTGACCATCAGGCTGCAGTCCCTCTTGCTCGGGGGAATACAAATCTTAGTGTCGACACCGTCATTGTTCACAGATTGACTTTATGCGTCTTTACGCATCGTCATTTAGGCTACCGATTATCTTAGTCAGCGAAACTTTGGCGTTACTAGGGCAAACACGTTACAGATTTGTTAGCACTGATTCCGGGGGCACAAAAGGAGGCTTGGCTAGAGTGCTGTAAAACGTTGGACTTTTGGAGATGACCAAGCAGCGGGGTTGATATCTTGAATAATGGAGTAACTTTACACTTAACGCTTAAAACTACGCGTGGCATTTTCTTTTCTTTGTTCCCAATCAAAAAGAAAATATGTGCCCTGTTTTGACACACACACACTCACACATACACTCCACGCAGAGAAAGGAAGAGCAAGACAAGCTTAGTTACACAGAGATAAATCGTGTTCTGTATTTGAGTGTGAAAATGCATAGAAAGACACTAAACAAACTTAAACACAGTGTGCATTAGATTCGATTTTGCGCATCACTGCTTAATGTTTTCCATCATCCGCTACTCTTTGCGTAAAACGGATATTCACAGCAAGCTCAGAAACGTTGCCCACAAAGACAACTTCATTTCAGATGGGATTAAACTGTAAGAGTCAATCTAAGCAATCCGATCAATATGTTACTGTTTTGTATTTAGAGTGTAGCTACATAGAGCATAGTTTAAACTCGTTGAAGAACAGTGCACTAAACTGCTTGGTCGACAATATTATTCCTCACTTCCAGCAGTGATTCCAACAGGAAACTAACCTGAACTCATGATTCCTCGGTCTGTGAATAACTTGCATTCAAGGCGACCGTTTTCCAATGGTTTCCTTCTCCCGGGCCATTGACAGTCCCATTAAAATCACTAGCAAAACTCAACCGCTACATTCAAAGGCCGTTGTTCTGTTGACACCAAAGAAGAGGACTTGCCGATTCTCGTCCCTTTTCTCCCCCGTTTTGTCGGTTTCCGAGCACGGAGTAAATTTGGAATTCTCCTCTTGGAAACTTTGATGCGCAATACCCTTAACCGGCGCTGGAGGAGTGCGTGAGCTCTACAGCAGCCGGACCACAAAAGTCTCTCGATGGGAATGTGTGTCAACTGGGGATTGTGGGAAATGTAGTTTTATCGTTGAATCCTCTTTGCGCATTCACAGGACTTGCTTTACATCCAGCTGCTCTTGATTTGCCCCGACTACAATCCCAGAATGCGCGACGTTGGGATACATGGCGGAGAGCAATGACTGAGGAGTTCGATGAAGATGTGGTGTTCCAGGTGAGGTAATCTTTCTGGCCGATGTTCGACTTCATGTCGTTTAATAAAAACTAGGACTGACGGTCATACGCTTGGTGTTTAGCTTATAGCAACCTAGATACAGTGTGTTCAGCTGCCTTGCTAGTAAGCAAATGCCCGTCAGCTTATGACTCCACATGAGGATTGTTGCTAGTGAGAAGTCACTGACTGGCACAGTGCGCAGGCTGTATTGTCAATGCAAGTCTATCATCGTTTGTCATTCAAATGCAGTTGACGGGGTGATTGTTTGCTAACAGTTAGCCGGTTTATGTGGGCCATTTCCTACGTGGGGTGTGTGTAGACAGCGAGCAGTCTGTGACCAGTTTGTAGCTACGTAACATTAACTCTACGTTACCTGGCACTATCCTCCCGTGCATATGGGTTATGCTAGTGTACACTAATACTTCATACTGTTAGGTTATCAGCTAGGTTAGCTGATAACTTGCTCAGACGTAGTTTAGCTTACGAGACGATCACCGTGTCTAGGCAACTTTGAACGAGGTTTATAATGTGATGAAAAGTTGAGTTTGGAGTGTGTTGCCATTTGACCAGCTCTGCAGCATCAACGATATTTTGAACCAGTTAGTTACAGGAAGTTTATTAACTTGGTGTAAACTGGAAGGAAGGCACAGTGGTTTGATTATAGAAGCTCATAGAAGTCTAACGTTATTAGTATTTTCCTAGAAATGTTAGATTATGTCAATTTCTCTCTAACATTGGCTGGCAGTTGGCTTGGCTGTGCTGCTCCTCCGCTTGTGGGCCTGCGCTGATCATAATAAATCATATCTGTAGTCCCTCCGTGCTCCACTTTTACCCAGAAAACGCTGACCCAATTACCAGGACAGCTGCTGACTGCACCGATCACTCGGGAGGAGGACGGAGAGACTGATCCGCAGACTGTAGCCAGCCAGACCCGGCCCTTCCAGACAAATATGTCCAGCCACATCAGTAGTGCAGCTCATCATGTGGACTGATTATACAAACTGCCTGCTTTGAATTCAGATAAACGGGCTCTTTGTTTATCTCCGTTATAATGGTCGTAGATTAGTGCCTGATTAGGAGAAGTAAAGCCTAATTTAGATTATCCAGTTTGAGATTTCTGTATAAATGGATCCAGTTAGGCATGTTAAAACAGTCTTCACTTATGCTTAGCTCTGTACACTATTTACTAATAGAAGTCCAACTACAAGTTACCATCACAACAAAACCTCCGTTTTTTTTCCCAACTGCTTGTGGCCGAGGGACCACTATTCTGACTGAGAAAGAATTTTAGAGCCACTGTTGTGGTGACAGTGTTGTGTGTGAGGTAAACAACATCAATTTCCAACAATGAAACTGCATAACCAAGCGTGTAATTTATGGGGGGATAACCCCTCCCCAATAATCAAAACCAATCAATGCAACCCTAAGTGCAAAGTCAGGAAGAGCCTGCAATGGCTTCCTGGACCACTGGTTTTAAAACCCCTGATCTAAATGTTAAAGAAAGGCGCAGGATGTGCATTACACTTGTTTACTTACAAGGTTTCTCCCAAACCGCAGGTGAGTGTGAGTTGGCTCTGGCACTTCACAATTCAGCAGCAGCAGCAGCTGTCAGTGATGATGAGTAGTTACTCTCCTACTCTCCTATCCTAACAGAAAACCTTTAGGCCTATACATGTTTGAAGCATTAATCATGAGGTCTTTGTGTGAGATTGGAAACCAGCTCTTGAGTAGGGCTGGACAATATGTCTGAAAACGCCGATCCCGATATGCTGAGGTGAAATGGTGATATTTGGTATGATTCAGTATAATGACATTTCAAAAGATAATGTTTATATTGTTATACAAAGAAGTTAATGCATGATACTGTCATACGTAGTTGAGTTTAATTTTAAAATAATAATTACATTCAATGCACATCGGTACCTTTTTGCAAATGCAAAAATGTGCAAATAAAGTGCACACAAAGCTCGCTATGCAAAAACACCATCACGTAGCAATATTGCAATATGTAAAATTCATACCATGTCGAGGAATGATTGCGAAATGCAATGCAGAATGGCACAACATGACAGTCTGAAGCCAGTGAGAGATTAGTAGTTAGTCTCATCCTCTACTCTCTCACCATAAAGCCTTTATACATGTATGAACATGAATCATGAGGTCGATTCGATTTGGTTGTGTGAGACTGAAAACCATCTCCAGAGCCAGTGGGGGATTACAGGAGGTGGATTTAGATGTGGCAACGAGGGTGCTGGTTAGGTTAGATGGGCACACACACAGTCACTTACACACACACACACACACAGCACGAATGAGGCAAATCTCGAAGGCGGACTAAAGGCCTAAGGCGCTTTAAACTAAAATCCATTTGGAATGGTAATCTGTCCGGCTGGGTACGAGTGAGACCGGTCGGTCGGTGTCTAAGTCGTCGGTGTCAGTTCCTGAGGTTCCGTTGACTGGAGCCCTGGGAGAAGGCTGGCTGGTTCCGAGCAAGACCCGTCAGTGTCGCAGTCAGTGTCAGGTCGTGTGCTCCGTCGTCTGGAGCGCTGAGAGGAAGGCTGGCTGGGTCGGGCGGGGCCGGCGGTCGGCGAGGCGGGCGAAGGATGGCGAACCTCAGGCCAGGCAGGAGGATGAGGATTGGACGAGAGGTAACAAGATGGAGCGATAGAGAGACATGGGTGATGGAAGGGTGGAGAATAGATGATGAAGGTATAAAGAATAGAGGGATAGAGAATGAAGATGGAGGGATGGATGTAAAATGGATGATGGAGGTATATAGAATGAAGATGAAGGGATGGATGTAGGGTGGTTTGGTTAAACATTCATTTAACAAACATTTTCTCATCTCAAAGGACCAGTTTACTGTGCAGATTTTGCCTACCGGTAGTTCTAGACTAAAATTAGAACCACCATTAGAACCACCACATGTGTTAAAGGGGAAATCCGGTGTAAAATGGATTTTGGATATGCTTAGCATGATTACGAGTTCAAACTTTTGTTGGGGAGCAAAAAAATCCCCCGCTAATCCAATGCTTTCTAAACTAGCCTGTTTTTAGCCGATGCTTCCAAAATGCTAACACTGGTAGCGATAGGGCATTTCTCATGGTGAAAAGATTGCTAACTTTAAACCATTTACAAGGCTCAAAGTAGCCAGACACTTCTTTGGTAGTATAATGAGGATCTTAACATACAACTTTGTAAACATTGACAACTTTGTAAATGTACAGATAGTTTATTAAAAAGGACTGTATACAGACCTTCTTTCAGACCTTAATTTCATCTTGAAATTAAGTCCCTACAACACCGATCTCGCGTGTTTTTGACAGAAGTAAATGGGAAGTAGTTACTAAACTCTGCTTCACTAGATGCAATATCAAAGTCAAAGTCAAAATCAACTTTATTGTCAGTTTTGCTATATGTACAAGACATATAGAGGCGTGAAATTGTGTTTGTCTCTTCTCAAAGAGACAGCAGGGCTTTGGCTATACTGCTCCCTGAGTGGAAGGCTTGCTGGTTCAGAGTGAGATCGGTCGGCCTACCTGTTACCTGTTGCCCTCTCTGTCGTCTTCGTTTGGTGAGGTTCTGAGAAGATGTGAGGGGGTTAACTTTCTCTCGGCCGTGTCGTGCCGATCAGCTGTGTTGGAGGGAGCGTAATGGCCATTGTGTTGGCTATAGGGGAGTAATTTAGCTAATACAAAAGGATCAGTTTAGCTAGAACACCAAAGCCTGGTTTCTCTGAACAGAGGATGTGGGGGATTTGGGTCTGAGAGAGTGGCTTGATCTGTAACACTGGGAGAAGCTGGACGCTTGTCATGAAATAAAGATTCTATCTCTTTCTTTGCCCTTCTCTCCTTTTCTCTCACACTCTCTTTCTCTTTCTCTCTCCCCCGTCTGTCTTATGCTCCCTCTCTCTCTCTCTCTTTCGCTCTCTCTTCCGCTCGCTCTCTCCCTCCTTCTCACTCCCACAGATGTCCTCCTTTATTAGCTGTTTCTATCGTTTTTTCCTTTACCCTCTGCTCTCTCTCTCTCTCTCTCTCCATATCTCCTTGTCATCTTCTTTTCACACACACCCATGTGTCCCCCTCCCACCCATGTGCCCCCCCACTGATGATGGTGTGTGTGTGTGTGTTCTTTTAGAACTCCCCCCTGTTCCAGTACCTTCAGGATCTAGGACACACCGACTTCGAGGCGTGTGCTCCCGTTTCCCAGGACGAGGATGACCGGGCCGAAGCTGAGGGGGCGTGTCTACGAGACACCCCGCCCCCTCTGAAAGTAAGTGACTGCTCTACTCCTCCCCTGTTGACCCTCGACCCATCATTTATATAGGCAGTGGAGATTCAGTGAGAGGGTCTGCTGTTCAACTAGTGCCTTTGTGTGTGTGTGTGTGTGTGTGTGTGTGTGTGTGTGTGAGAGAGAGAGAAAGAGAGAAGGAGTGTGAGGGGAATTCCATATACATGGGCTCAAAAGTGTGTGTGTGTGTGTGTGTGCGTGTGTATGTGTGTGTGTGTGTGATTGTCTGGTAATGGCAATGCGGCTATTGACTGCTCTTATGCAAGCTGAACAACGGGAGAGCCAATGAGATTCTGTGATGAGGAGATGGGCAGTCTGTGCTAGGTTTGATAAGATGGACAGGAAGTGATGTCATTAGCCTTTTTTATGTTTGAGGTTATTGTGTGTGACATCCTGATGGGAGAGAGAGATTCCTTCCTGCAGCTACAGAAGGCAAATACACAGGGCGAATGTTCAATAAAGTGTGTGTGTGTGTGTGCGTGCCTGAGTGCAGCATTTTTCTGTGATAAAAGAAAGAGGCAGCAAGCTGATACTCTGCTTGTTGCTCTTCTGTATCTGAAACTGTCACTGAGACACTCCCATTTTCTCTATCCTTCTTCCGTCTCTTTCTGCTTCTTCTTGTCTATCCTTTCCCCCCCTCTCTTTCTCTTTCTCCCTCTTTCTCTCCCCCTCTTTCTCTTTCTCTCTCTCTCTCTCTCTCTCTCTCTCTCTTTTCTCTCTCGTAAGACTTCTCTCATGCACACAATGGTCCAGGGATATTTTCGGGGTTGCACCAGCGGAATACTAAAGACTGATTATAACAGGGCAAAAGTTGGCAAGACTGTGTGTGTGTTTGTGCGCGCGCATGTGTGTGTATGCCTCTCTGTGTGTGCACGCATGGTCTTCTACTGTGTGTGTGTGTGTGTCTGTCTGTGTGGTTACTGTGTGTGTGTCTGTATGTGTGTCTGTGTGGTTCCTGTGTTTTTGTGTGTGTGTTTCAATAGGCCTTGTACTGGGTCTTCTGCTGTGTGTGTGTGTTTCATTAGGCCCTATACTGGATTTTTTGGTGTGTGTGTGCGCTTCCGTAGGCCCTGCACTGATTCTTCTGTTGTGTGAGTGTGTGTGTGTGTGTGTGAGAGAGAGAGAGTTTCACAAGACCCAGTGCTGTGTCTTACCCTGGCACCTCTTGAATAGTGTGTGAGTGGAATGTTTGGTCGCGATGGTGAGCGGCTAAAGCCTGAATCCTTTAATGGCTGTTCCTTGGTGTCCTCCTAGAGATAATGAACGTCTCGACCTTTCTTTGGAGCACTTGGGGAGCAGTTGTGTGAAATTCAAAAATAATTTATGTGTGTTGAGTAAGTGTGTTTATTTGGGAGAAAGGGAGCAGTGTTCACATGCATGCCATACTTTCTGATGACTGAAGAGCTCAGACAAAAATCAATAATCAATCTGTCTGTGTGTGTGTGTGGTGTGTCTTTATTTGTCCCAGTAGTAGGTCAACTCTGTTCGTATGTGTGTGTGTGAGTTTGTGTGAGTTTATCACAGCAGATTAGTTATGCTTTGCGATTTTAATGATCAGGTTGCATCCTGCCCTGGGCAACATTTCAGTCAAGGACATACACTATTGCTTACAACTGTGTGTGTGTGTGTGTGTGTGTGCGTGTGCGTGTGCGCGCGTGTGTGTGTGAGTTCAATACACTCCTTTGTCAGAGAGAGAGAAGGGGGACCCAAAGCATGGTAGTGTAAATTTACATTTATATAGTTTACTAATACTGTATCCAAGCGTCTGGAATGATTGTGTGTGTTTGCAGGAGAGCTGGGTCAGGAAGCTTATGGGAGCTGTGCGTCGCCTGAGTCTGGTCTTCAGCACTAACGCAGCGGAGCAACATGAACAACAACTGGTAAGGGTTACCCGGGCAACGGCACAGTCATTGACCTGGCCCAGGTCAATTTATTTTTCCTTTTCTGCCTTTCAGTCCTTCTTCACCCTCTTTCTCTCTCTCTCTCTCTCTCTCTCTCTCTCTCTCTCTCTCTCTCTCTCTCACTATATCTCTCTCTTTCTCTGTTTATTCTTCCTCTCTCCTTTCTCTTTTTCTCACTATATCTCTCTCTTTCTCTCTCTCTCTGTTTATTCTTCCTCTCTCCTTTCCTTTTCTTCATCGTATCAATCCACCATTCATGCTCTACCTCCCCCCTGTTCTCTTTCTCTCACTATATCTCTCTCAATATTCACTCTCTCCCCTTTCTCTTTGTTTGTTTGTTTGTTTCTTTCTTTCTTTCTTTCTTTCTTTCTTTTTCTCTGTATCCTTCTTCATAGCTGTCTTTCTCAATCTCTGCCTCTCTCTTTTGTTCTCTTGCAAATCGTGTGTGTGTGAGAGAGAGAGAGTTTAGATAGATAGATAGATAGATCCTTTATTGATCCCCAGGGGAAATTCAGGGTTTGTGTGAGTCATTTTCAAGGCTGTTCAACTTGCTCGTGTATAGAGATATTAGTCATGTTTATAGAAAGTAAATATTTTTATGAATGTTTGCTGAATAAGAGAATGTGTGTGGGTTATGTCGGGCGTAAACAGACAATCATTCCTTGAAATATCTGAAGTGTGTGCGTGTGTGTGTGTGTAGGATGCAGAGTTTCGGCGCTACGCGCTGCGGTGTGTGTTGTCGCAGGACGTCCTGCTTCAGGAGGACATTGAGCTCATCGAGCTGCTGGATCCCAGCATCCTCTCTCTGGGATCAGCTACTTCTGCCTGCCCCAGTGTGGACACGGCCTTCCCCAGACCCCAACTACTGGCCAAGCCCACTGTCTGGTAAGGCATGCTTACACAGACACACACACACACACACACACACACACACACAATCCACTGTCTGGTACTGCATGCTTATAAACACACACACACTCTCACAGGCATACACACATGAACACATACAGACACATACACACACACACACACACACACACAGGCATACAGACATACAAATACATAACCCACTGTCTTCATCCGCATGCTTATAAACACACACACATCAACACACACTCTCACAGGCATACACATACACACACACAGCGATACAGACATTCATGCGCATGCACATAAACACACACATACACATTTATGACTTTGACAGTAGCCTATATTCAGGCCTAGTCCACACGTACCAAACCGATCTGTTTTTCCTCCGTCTTCCCTGGAACCGTATCAAGAATATTTGCGTCCAAACGGATCCATCTCAACACGTTCCTTTATATCCCAGGCCTATAGGTGGCACTGTTTCTTTACAGAAATTGACCAAATCTTGCGCTGTAGGCTGTACAAACAGACATAATAGGCTACGACGAAATGGCTAGTGCAAGGAAACCAGAATTGTTTGTGTGGACTTATGTTTGTGTGAACTGTCAACTGTAGTCAACTGCAAAACTAATAAACTTAATTTTTACGGTTTGTGAAGGGTGCAGTCCCGTCCTTTATTTGGCTAACGCAGGTAAAAATAATCTCCTTTACTTTCTTTGGTTGTAGGATAGTCCGCGATTCACATTAGTTTTGGTTATCACCGCAAGTGCAAAGGCTAGGCGTACCCAAGTTCTAGGCCATTCCGTCGCCACATTTATAATATTGCTATAATACCTTTGTTAGTAACAGTCGATACTTTTGCTTGCATCAAATCGCGCATTCGCATTTAGTGCGCATCTATAGGCTTAACATGAGTTCTAAGTGTCTTTGTATGCTCATATCTGACTTCACTATGAATGCATTTATTTATGTTGTAAGACATGTAAAATAAATTAATGACACCGGCACTACGCACAAATTAATGCAAACTTACACCGCACTTCCCTAATAACTTCTCTCGCGTCACTGACAGTAGCTAGAATGCATAAAAAACACCGGGAAAAACAATGTTCAGTCCACCAAGTCATAAGCTATCGGTGCAAAGCAGCACCAGTTGTGATATTTATCTTACGGAGTGTAATCGTAGGTAATGTCATGTATGAAAACTAGTATTGTTAGGCAATACTATAAGTGTCAAGTCCAGGGCAGCTGAGGTGTGGCGATGACATCATCGATACGCAAGTAGGATGTGCGGTTTCGCTGTCCAAACGAATTCAAAAGGGTTACGGTTTCAGATTTTTCCACTCTGGGACCAGGTTTCAAAAAAGTGCGGTTTCGGGCATTGCGTTTACAGGATTCGTTTGGACGTTCGGCCAAGACGAAGCAAAACCTCTGCGTTTAACCCAAAAAGCGTCTCCGTGTGGACGGGCCCTCAGTATGCAGTGTGGGTTTAAGGAAGTGGTCCATGACATGCAGTACTTTTCTGTTTACATTCTCCATGTTTGGAGACACACACACACACACACAACAGCACACACACACACACACACACACAACATTACACACACTCTCACACACAGACATTAACATACACCCACACAAACTCAGTCTCATACACAGTTACACACAGTAGACTATATTCACACTCATATTAACTCACATGCTCTGTCTTTCTCTCACACACACACACACATAAACACACACATGCACATACACACAAACACACAAAAAATGAACGCATTTCCTCTGTCTTCCTCTGTCTGCAGGGATATCTCGATCCTGGTGTGTTTGGCGGCTGTCCTAGCGGCAGCGTGTGTGTGTGACGACTTCGGCCTGCCTGCGTGGGCGTGTGTGTTGTGCCTGAGTGTGTGTGTGGTGCTGCGGTGCTCGGCTCTGAGGCGACGGGCGCGGCAGCAGAAGTGTGTGTGGGAGCAGTGTGTGTGCGTGGAGCGTCTGGTGACGGAGGCCCGCACGCTGACCAGTGTGTGCCGGAAATCTCTCCGATTGGTTCAGGAGACGGAGGTCATCTACCGGGGGTTCACCCTGTAAGTGCACACTCTCACACACACACAGACACACACACACACACTTGCATGCGCAAACACACACACTAACTCATGGGACACTGACACACACACACACACACACACACACACACACACACACACTCTTTCCTCTCTCTCACAGGACACTCGCTTACACACAGACATTTACTGGACAAACGCACACCTAAAATGTACACTTCCCCAGTGGAATGTACCCAAACTATGACGCACACTTGCAGACTTCAGCATAGGTATACACCTGCACACACACACTCACAAATAACAAATAAAGGCACACACAGCTCACAATCACTGGCATCCACTCAAACAGGAAAGGGAACCTACATATCTGTTGAATGTTAACAGTGCAATGGACTAGAACATTACTTCCTCACTAAACACACACACACACACACACACACACACACACACACACACAGTCAAACAGTCAAACAGTCAGTCAAACAGTCAGTCAAACAGTCAGTCAAACACAGACAGACAGACACAGACAGACACAGACAGACAGTTAATTAATCAGCAGATTAGCCTATAGACTGGTATTTTAGAAACATTTACAGAAAAGTCAGACGATTGCAACCGTCGGCCATAAGACAGAAGGCATCCCTGAGTATAGCAACCAAGAGGGTGAAGAAGCATAACGTCAAATCGCCAAAACTCTGAAACTCTCCAATATTTGCTCAAACACAATTTGAATTTCCCCATGGGGATCAATAAAGTATCTATCTTTACGCGCCGTTGGGAAACAAACGAAAACAAAAGAGCCCTCACTATGACACGCTAATCTGGTCTATGCAAATGTGTTTGGGCGAAGTGCTACCTCAGGCTTGGACTTTAACCCCTGTCCACTGTAAGGGTCATTACAGCATCATCAGAATTCAATAAACTTCCAACCAGTTCCTCATTTTGAGATTAGACATTGAAGAGAGTCTGTCAATCAGGTGTCATCAGCGGACGACTGGACTCGGGAGGAGGAAAGTTAAGTGTACAGTTGGAGGGAGACAAACCCAGATGAACCTATTGGCCCATTTTTCTCCTGCGTTCGTTTGAGAGAATGGCAAGCCTCAGAGGGTTGGTTCTCGGGACACCTTTGGAGAAGTGTGGGAACAAAAGGTTCTTTTAAAGAGCGTTCCATCCTCCCCACCCCTCCTCCCACCTCCCCCTACAGACCTGCACACAAAGAGAGCGCCAGACTTTGTTCTCCACTATAGAGATCCGTCAGACTGACCCGTTCCTAATGCCTGTGGCCTCTTTGATGAGTTCTTACTGTAGAAATCATTTCTCATTTACACACGCATGCCTACACACACACACACACACACACACCGAGTGAAACCACAGAAACTTTAGAGGCAGTGTCTTATGACTCACCTCTGTTTGTGTAGAATGACTGGATGTACGCTTCCACACACACACACACACACACCGAGTGAAACCACAGAAACTTTAGAGGCAGTGTCTTATGACTCGCCTCTGTTTGAGTAGAATGACTGGATCTACGCTTACACACACACACACACACACACACACACACACACACACACAAACAGGTGCACCAGTACGCACACATCACACTGCACTGTCTGCTTATGCCTGTTCTGTTTGTCTGTTTGTCCAGGTAGTGTAGGATTTTGTGTCTGTGTGTCTCTTCTGTGTGTGTCTCTGTGTGTGTGTCTGTCTGTGTGCGTCTGTGTGTGTGTGCATCTGTGTGTGTGTGTGTGTGTGTGTGTGTGTGTGTGTGTGTGGCCATCTATTTCACCTGTAACTTGCATGTTCTGCTCTGTGTGTGCACGCGTGTGTCTCGCTTATAGACTTGCATGTTTAGGTGTGCGTGTCTATGCTTGTATCTCACCCTTAGCATGGAATCAAAACAAGGCCATATATATTTTGTACCCGTGAAAAGATATTCATGTGTAATAGAGTTTTGCAGTTGTATAAAACAATTTGTGCTTGTTAATGGAAACTTTGTACTTGTAGAAATATTTTGTGCGTGTGCGAAAAAAATTGTCTTCGAGGATATCATTGGCACATGTGTAGAACCGTTTTGTAGCTGTGGAATTAATTTGTCTGTGTGCAAAAAAAAGTGCGACATCCATCGTTCGTGTGCAACACTGGATGTACAAAGCTACCAAACTTTTTTACAGACACGAATTTTGGCAGTGTTTTGTTGGCGTTTCTGAAGAGCCAATCAGCGATTTTGGCACGGTCTTGAAAGCGTTTCTGAAGAGGCAATCAGCACAGGATCAGCAATCACGCACAGGCAGGCACAGAGCTAGCAAACCTAGGTCTTAAATCTAACAAGTTATGCCTTTTACAACAAGCTTTTTGATGGTAATTTCCATAATCTTTGTTTAGTGAACACATAAAACCGTCAGTTTGTAAGCAAAATCAAAAATTTGATTTGAACTGGATATTTATATGCGAACACAAAAGGTTGTAAAGTTTCCGTGCACAAGCATTGTTTTATACAGCTGCAAAACTCTATTATACAAGTGAATATCTTTTCACGGGTACAAATAAATATGGTTTTGTTTTGATTTCATACTTAGACTTTCATAGTGTGTGTAAGTGTGCATGTGTGGCTCTAGACTTGCATGTTCTGGTGTGTGTGTGTGTGTGTGTGTGTGTGTGTGCATGCATTCGTATCAATTGTGTGTGTGTGTCAGTGTGTCAACTGTAGACATGTTTTGGCATATGTGTGTAGGTGCATTGTGTTTGACACTAACACTGAGTCATACAGTATGTAGAATATTATTTTAGTCCGAGTTTTGTCAGTGTTCTGTCCATGTTTAGCACTGTGTGTTTGCGATGAGTTGCAAGATGTCTGTTGCATCTTTAGCTGTAGCATCTTTATCTGTAGCATGCTGTCGTGTGTGTGTGTGTGTGTGTGGCACGTTTAGCTCTAGCACTGTCTTGTATTTTGTAGTGGTGTGTGTCGTGTTTGTGTCGTGTGTGTGTGTGGCACATTTAGCGTAGTGTATGTTGCGTGTGATCTTTGGTTCTGGGACGTCTGCACAGTCGAGTCACGTTTCACTTGTCAAGTTTGCTCGACAGGGTTAGCGGCACCTGTCCCTTCAACAGAGCGGGGCCTGCGCGCCAGGCACAGCAGCTGATTGGCCTACGCAAGGCAGCCTATCAGAGCCTGCGCTCCGCCTTCCGAGGCTCCCGCCTCGCCACCTGCATCATGCTCAAGACGTATCCTTCCATCTCCATGGTGACGGACAGAACCTGTGGAGTGTGCGTGTGTATGTATGTGTGTGCGCGTGTGCGTGTGTCTGTGTGTGTGTGTGTGTGTGTGTGTGTACACAATATGTAATGCAGAGAATGCAGCAGCAGCAGTAACACCACTGCCTGACAATCAGTCGACCCGTGTTCGCCGCTGTGAGTGTGCCACTTTAACAATAAAATTGTTAAATTGCTAAATACCAGTCAACTTTCACTTTAGCAATGAGAGAGAGGGAGAAAGAATATGTGTGTGTTTGGTCGTTCTGTGTGTAAATATCTGAATATGACCGGTTTGCCTGGTGGGAGTTATATTTGTGTATGTGTGTGTGTGTGTGTGTGTGCGCGCCTATGAGGGTTGGCCCTTAACTGGAGCCGCAGGTTCCCTCTGTCGTCTGAGATGGATAATGTGGTGAACTACGTGTCCAGTGTACCAATCAAAGAGCTCGGCTTGGGCCTGGGGCCAGAGCATCTCACAGACGACCAGGTGCAGGAACTCACCGATGACTACAGCCTGCCAGCACTGAAGGTAACACACACACACACATACATACATACACATACATACAAACACACACACACACATACAGTACATACGCATACATACATACATACATACACATACATAGATGCATACATACATACATACATACGCACACATACATACGCATACATATATACATACATATACAGTGGGGAGAATAAGTATTTGAACCCATACTAAAGTTGACTAAAAAGAGGAATATAAAATAATCTGTTAAAAAAAATGATTAAAAATCCAACCCGAACACCAATTTTAGTGAATGAAGAATGTATCGTAAATAAATAAATGTTCTTCCTTAAAATACAGGGGTAATAAGTTTTCAACCCGTATATTAAATTCCCATAGAGGCAGGCAGATTTTTTATTTTTAAAGGCCACTTATTTCATGGATCCAGGATACTATGCATCACTGATAAAGTCCCCTTGGCCTTAATTAAAGGAATTAAAATAGCCCCACATCACCACATACCCTTCACCATACCTAGAGATTGGCATGGTGTGTTTTTTTTTTTAAGTCTATTAGCTGGTTTGATGTTCATTGAGTTCAATGCAAATCGAACCAGCTAATAGGCTAACTGAATAATACACCATGCAAATCTCTAGGTATTTATTATTCATTTATTTATGTATTTATTTATTTATTTACGATACATTCTTCAATCACTAAAATTGGTGTTCTTAAAGGTTGGATTTGTACTCATTTTTTTAATTTAGGCATTAAGATCAATTTCTAACAGATTATTTTATATTCCTCTTTTTAGTCAACTTTAGCATGGGTTCAAATACTTATTCTCCCCACTGTACATACAAACACGCACACACACACACACATACATACACACGCACACAAACACATACAAACACACACACCTACACACATTTACTAATAGCTTACCACCAATCAAGGTAACACACACACACACACAAACCTACGCACACATTTACTAACAGCTTACCACCACACAAGGTAAACACACACACACACACCCCAACACACATGCACACACAACTACGCACACACACATTTGCTGTTAGCCTACCATATTTCAGTGTGAGCACACACACTTGTATACACACATGCATGAACATACACACATGAACAAACACACTCACAAACCATTGAATTGGAGCCTATCAGTGCTTAATGTGGACATGAGTGTCAGAGACACACACACACACACACACACACACACACACACACATATATATAAACACATTAATGTAAACACAGGTGTGCATACAAGTGCTCACATTCTTATTTAAATGTCTAAATGTCAACACCAGTTCACTCATACGAATACACACACACACACACACACACACATATATATATATATTTTATATATATATATTTATATATATATATAAATAAACACATTTATGTAAACACAGGTGTGCATACAAGTGCTCACATTCTTATTTAAATGTCAACACCGGTGCACTCATATGAATACACACACAGACACACACACACACACACACACACACTCCCACACTCCCAAGCACTCTCTCACTCATATGAGTTTGTTTTCAGATGCTGTTCCAGTTGTGGGTGGGACAAAGCTCTGAATTCTTCCGGCGATTGGCTCTCCTGCTGTCGCCGGGGAGACAGGAGGACTCCAGTCTCATCATGCATGGGTCCATCACCACGGTGACCCGCCCACTCCAGCACACCCTGAGTGGTTGCCTGGGCGACCTACAGCGCAGCTACGACTTCCACCGCTACTTCGAGATGCAGCTTCAGTCACAGAACGAGAGGTCGCACTCACACACACGCCAGAGGTGTCACGAGCTCAACACCCTCCACTCTTCCGTCCGAAGCCTGCAGCTTCACCTGAAAACACTCCTCAACGAGTATGTAACACACACACACACACACACGCATACACACGCAGACATACCAGCAAGTTTTCTGAATTTAAAACACTCCCTGTCTCCTCTGTGTGAGGGCAAATGGCCTATAGGGTAAGAGACCTCCAGTTAAAACAAAATATGCAGTTCCCTGTCGTGCCACAGGGGGGCAGAGTTTATCAGTGTTGAAACGGTAGGAGTCAGTCAGTGACGACATCTATTATGCATGGAACTGATACATGATCTTTTCAGTGACCTCAAAGTATATTACACTTCTTACAGCATATTTTTAAACTAGCTTACAGAAATGAAGGCATGAAAGCACAGATGAAACTGAAATTTTCAACAGAAAAACATTACCTCAACGTTATCTCAATGTTTAAAGTTCACACCAGAATATGGTCCTTCATTTCTCAGTGTCTTAATTTATTTGATTGGATCTGTTCTTATCTTATTGACTTTAATGTACTTTTTTGAAGTAACAGTGAATGAATATGCTCTAACGTGCATACGTATATGTGTGTGTGTGGGTGTGTGTGGTAATGGCACTCCTCTTCAGGGTGATCATCCTGGAGGACGAGCTGGAGAAGTTGATGGTGGCCAAGGAGACGGTTGCCATGACGGTGGCAGGGTACCAGGAGCTCCAGGAGCGCCTGACCCTCCTGCAGCCGCACATGCAGGCCAGCAGCGGCATCTGGGACGACACGCTCGCACAGGTGGACAAGATGCTCCGCAGGGCCACCAACTGCACAGGTGTGTGCATGCGTGTGTGTGTGCGTGTGTAATGGAGACTTCAAAACACTAACTACGATGCTGACTGATCCCTTAGTTGGCTTGTGTTGCCTTTGCGTGGTGATAAAAGTTTCACCATGCACACACAGCAAAGACTGCCCACGTCAACTAGAATGTAGGTTCTCTGATATGGTGCAGATAAACAAAACGTAAGCAAAGTAGTTAACTTACCATTTTTTCTCACTCTTTCCAAAACAAATAAAATGCGTTATCTACTAATCAAAAATATGTGTGATAATTTACAAACGACATTGGTGGTTCTAAGCAACAAGTAGGCAAGCTAAACAGCCAATGCGATTAAACCTTTCCAACAAACAAGGCGACGGAGGTCTGACGGTGTTGCCAGGGTGCTGCACACAACGCACCGATTGGAGCACAGGGTGCTGCACGCAACGCACCAATTGGAGCACAGGCGCGCACTGTTATCTGATGTCCGGCTGCGACCAGGTTAAGGCTTTAAGGACTAAATCATTCACCCAGATGGACAGAATGCTGCATAGAGAATATCTGAAATCACACACACACACACACACACACACACACACACATACATACACACATTCAGACCATAACCAAACATACTCTGATGCCTTCAGATACATCTGAAAGCACTGCGTGACACACACACACACACACACACACACATCCACCTGTCCTGCTGAACTTTATGACCGCCATAAACAGCTATCCACAGGCTGACCAGTTTTATAGTCCATGCTGGCTGCAGCTACTGTGAGTGTGTGTGTGAGCGTGTGTGTGAGCGTGGGAGTGTGAGTGTGTGTGTGCGTGCACACTTTATGGTCCATCCTAGCTGCAGTAGTTTAATGGAGACATTAACAGCCTGCTCATTCTCTGCCTTCTTCTCCTCCACCCTAGCTCTGACCCAAACTTTATGGAAACGTTGATGTCTGCACTTTGAACAAATTGATCAAGTTAGTCATTCAATATTGGCATCGGCAATATTTTGAATATTAAAGCTGAAAAGCAAAGCAGACAAAAACAAGCACAATGTACAGCCTGCCTGTTTATGTCTGTTTTCTCTTTTACTTATTGGAGAGGAGCTTGAGTTTTTTTTTTTTTTTTTTCTTTTACTTTCACTTTTCTATCAGCTATCCCAATTGCAGGAGCAGTACACTCCATGACTGTGCAATGATAAAGAAAAGATAAGGAAAACAATTCAGATTATTAAGTAAAATACTTCCTTACCACATGTAAATGACATAAAACAGTCAATAAAAAGGCAATGACTCCTAATAAGTAAGTAAGTATTTATTTGTATAGCACATTTTTTATGCAAAAGAGTGCATCTCAAAGCGCTCCACACACAAACAGCATGCCAGACAGTGCGGTGAAAGACACCAGCGTACCCGTTACTAGGCAACCAGCTCGCGTTATAGGCCAACATAAAACACACATGACATCACACAGTAATGATGACAGACAGAGAGAAAACAAACATATTTAGAAATAATAAAGATTCTAAAACTGATACTTCCGGTCCTTGATTGTGATTATTGAATCAATGCTCGATGTCATGTAAAATCCAGCACAAACATACACCTTGACCGCATTCCGTTCTATATTACTGTGCTACCATAACACGCTAGCGGAGTGCCTAAGCTGTTGTAGAATCAGTGTCACCTCGGGTGGCTTATTGCTTTTCTAAAACTGTTGCTATAAATACCTGGCAAAGTTTCATAAAGCAAAGGCAAAGCAACAAGAAATGTAACGATTTATTCATAGATGATCATTCTTCCGCCAAGAAATAACCTACGGCCTCTCAGGGCTTACTGCTTAAATAATTCCATGTAATGGTCACGCCGTAGAGACACAACATGCTACACAGGTGTGTCCCTCCTCAGTGGGGCCTTCAAACGAGTTCTAGAGTGATGTGTGAGGCAGATAGTGACCCCTGGACACTGGACTAGTTACTGGTAGTAAATAAAAAAACATTCTTGAATCTGTTTATAAATCGGATTCCCAAATAGGTCTTCCTCCTTGACCATGAGGTCTTTGAAAATTGTTGTGAGAAAATTGTGGGTTTGTGTGTGTGAGCTTATTGCTCAGTGTGTGTGTGTCCTTGTTTGCTTGTGTGCTTATGAGTCTGTTTATGAGTGTTTGCCTCTGTGTGCTTGTGTCTCAAATAAAGAATAGTAGTTATAATGTTCAGATTATTACCAATGAAAGAAACACTCTCTCTCTCTCTCCACTCTCTCTCCACTCTCTCTGTAGGTTCATCAGGTTCTCCAGATAGTTCAGAGGACTCCTCCCCACCTGTTCCTGAGCCCATCATTCGGTCGGTGAGCCAAATCGCAGACAAAGACCCAGTGCCAGAGGAGCAGGTGTGTATGTGTTTATGGTGTTGATTGAGAGTGCTTGTGGGTTTGAAAGCTTGTAGGTGGATGTGGGAGTACTCGTATGTGTGTGTGTGTCTACGTATGTGAGCTTGTATGTGGGTCTGTGTAGGTCTATCCGTGTCTGTGTGTGTTTGTGAGCTTGTGTGTGTGTGTGTGTGTGTGTGTGTGTGTGCATTTATGTCTCTTGTCTGTCTCTGGTATGCTATACACAACATTTAGCATTAGAATTGTGTGCATGTTTGTGTATTAGCTATTGGTGGGTGAATGTTTGACTTGGTCTACCTGCTTTCTGATTGGTCAGGAGTTGGAAGCATATGTGTCTGATTCGGACTCGGAACCAGATTGTGGGTTGTCATTGTTGTCGCCGTGGGAACGGGAGCGCATGAGGAGAGAGGGGGAGGAGTCTCGGCGGGTTCTTCTTGAACTGAAATCAGTGCTCGGGTTCCGTGCCTCCGAGACGGAAAGACACAAACGACAAGTGCTGCTCTTCAATGAGCAAGGTAACACACACACACACACACACTCTCACACACACACACACTCTCACACACACACACTCTCACACACACACACTCTCACACACACACACTCTCACACTCTCACACACACACTCTCACACACACACTCTCACACACACACTCTCACACACACACACACACACACTCACACACACACACACACACACACACTCTCAGACACACACACTCTCAGACACACACACTCTCAGACACACACTCTCACACACACACACACACTCACACACACACACACACTCTCACACACACACACACACTCACACACACACACACACACACTCTCACACACACACACACACTCTCAGACACACACACTCTCAGACACACACACTCTCAGACACACACACTCTCAGACACACACACTCTCAGACACACACACTCTCAGACACACACACTCTCAGACACACACACACTCTCACACACACACACACTCTCACACACACACACTCTCACACACACACACACACACACACACTCACATTCTTATGTCTACAGAAGGACACTGATGTTCATACAATCATTCAATCACATTAAATCAGTCATTCATTCATATATGCATACATATACACATTCACTCATTCATTCATTCATTCATTCATTCACACACACACACACACGTATATGTATATATCATTCATATATACATGCATGCATAAATATACTCACTCACACACACACACACACACACACACACACACATAAAGCCTGACAAATTGAAAGAGTTGAAGTTCAAGGCAACACTGGCACACAGTCCAGCAGACACACACACACACGCGCGCGCGCGCGCTGGCAAGGTGTGTGCACGCTCACTCACTCTCTCACATTCCCCAAGATGTGTGCAAGTCTCTCTCTCCCTCTTTATCTCCCTCTTCCCTCTCTCTATTTTCTTCTCTCTCTCTCTCCCCCTTTCTCCCTCACTCTCTCTTTCTCTTCCTCCCCATCTCTCTTTTCTCCACCCCCCCCACTCTCTCTCTTTCTCTCTCTCTTTCATTCTGGCTTCTTTCCATCTGTCTAAAATTGCATCTTATTTTTGATTCCTCCATCCCTAGGCTCTGCAGTGGCCCAGAAATCAATAACTGGTGGCCACCTTGAACAGCATTGCAAATTTAATTTCTCAGAAAGCAGGATGTGCCACACACACGCCATTACATCGCGCCCCATCACATCTTGTAATAATACACATTACGCACACACTGACACACACACACACACACACTCACACACTCACACACACACACACAAATTGAGGACATGAATGTTGAAACAATGTTATATCGGTGCTGTAATAACTGCTTCAGTAACAATGTTGTAATAACTGTACACTTGATGATGGTGATGAAGATGATGAAGCTGCAGGCGATGGTGTACACACACACTGTGTGTATAGCAAGCATAGTAAAAGTCAAGGCCAAAACTTTTGACAGCCATTTTCTTTTTCATGGACAACAACAAACTGACCAAGATTTTAGAAATGCTCTCTGATGCTCTTTCCTTTAGGCTTGTACTCCAAATCTCTATTATTATGTGTGTGTGTGTGTGTTAACGTCTGTGTGCGTGTGTGCACGAGTGTGTGTGTGCGTGTGTGTGTGTGTGCACGAGTGTGAGTGAGTGAGTATGTGAGTGTGTGTGTGCGTGTGTGTGTGTGTGTGTGTGTTAACGTCTGTGTGCGTGTGTGCACGAGTGTGTGTGTGCGTGTGTGTGTGTGTGTGCACGAGTGTGTGTGTGCACGAGTGTGAGTGAGTGAGTATGTGAGTGTGTGTGTGTGTGTGTGTGTTAACGTCTGTGTGCGTGTGTGCACGAGTGTGTGTGTGTGTGTGTGTGTGTGTGTGCACGAGTGTGAGTGAGTGAGTATGTGAGTGTGTGTGTGTGTGTGTGTGTGTGTGTGTGAGTAAGTAAGTCTGTGTGTGTGTGCACGTGTGTGTGCGCACGTGTGAGTGTGTGTGTGTGCACGTGTTGTGTGTGCACGTGTGAGTGTGAGTATGTGAGTGCACGTGTGTGTGAGTATGTGTGTGAGAGTATGTGTGTGTGCACGTGTGTGAGTATTTGAGCGTGTGTACACGTGTGGGGTGTGTGCGTGTGCCCGTGTGTATGAGTGTGTGAGTTTGTGAGTATGTGTGTGTGCACGTTTGTGAGTGCATGTGTGCGTGTGTGTATGTGTGTGCGTGTGCACGTGTGTGAATGTGTGTGTGAGTGTGTGTGTGTTGTTCAATCAAGTATTCGAGAATAAAAAATGTGCACACAATGCTCTCTCTCACACTCCGCTCTCCACATCCACATCCAGTTATGCTTTTATGTTTGCCATTGTGAAAGAGACTAAAAGACCAATTATTCTGTCGGAGTATGAAAGAGTTGACTGTTTGTTTCTCTTTACTCTTGTCTTGACCTACACCTAGCTGCTGTGAAGCCTGTTGCTGGGGAAACATCGGAACCAAACAACCAGACGGAACCTTCCGAGCCAGACGTTTCCACGGGCAACCACGTCGCTATACAACAGGAAGAGGAAGGAGAGAGAGAAGCAAAGGAGGAGAGGAAAGAGGGGGAGGAAGGAGGAGGAGGAGTGGAGGAGAAAGAGGAGAGGCATCTGGAGGAGGTCAAAGAGGAGTCGACAGAGTTCAGCTGCGGTGTGTCCACAACGGTCGCCGACGCCGACGCGGAGCAACAGAACGGAGAGGCGCAGCTCTTTCAGTTCGACGGGACGATGGAGGAGGAGGAGGGGTCAGGGGACGGACCGCACGCCCTGGTGCCGCGGATCCCCGCCCTGACGGTGATGGACAGACTGACGGAGATACACGGCGCCGAAACGCTCAGCTTCAGCTCGGCCATCGCCGCCCAGGTGGCCGCTCGCTCACACACCTTCACAAACATGCAGGAACACACCTTCGGCGATTCGGAGGAGGACGAGGAGGAGGAAGAGGAGAGGGAAGGGAGAACGACTGAAAGACAAGACGAAAACGAGTAGAGAATCTGTGCGGCTTTGAGAAAGAAACATGAAAAGTAAAACAGACAAAAACAAACAAAATGTACAGCCTGCCTATTTATCGCTACGTTTATTTTGTCTTTTATTTATTGGAGAGGAGCCTGAGGTTTGTTTTTAAGGTTTTATGGTTTGTTTTTTGTTTGTTTCTTTTTAACTTTCCTATCAGGACCAGTGCATTTTCATAAACATTATTCATAAACACACACACACACACAGAAGCGGATATAGGAAGATGTGCACAGACACGTGCATACACACACACACACACACTCTCACATGCCCACCTATTTTACCTTATGCACACACACTGTTACACACAGGCACTCTCATCTCCATCCAGACACATACGGGTCTCGCTCACAGCACCCCTCCGATGTCTCAGATAACCACCATGCCCCCCACTCCCACACTCCTCCGTCCTGTTAGATGAGATTACTCACATTTATTTTTCCTTTTCTATGCTTCACTGATAAAAATGTAACGTGTGTCTGTGTGTATGGACACACCTACTCAAGGAAGAGGAGGTCGTTTGAGTGTGAGGGCACTTCTGCAGGAAGTGATGTGGTCATGAGACCACAGGGACAGGAAGTATTTGAGGTAAGAGGTCATGCCTACAGGAAGTGATCTGGATGTAAACACACAACACTTTCAGGAAGTTGTCCCCTCCCTGCTGTACCAGGATCAGTGGTTGAGAATGTTGGAACTTTCTGGAACCCTATAAAACTGAATGTGCGAGTGCACCTGCTTTGCATGTAGTCACGCTCTGTGAGGGCGGGGTTTGCCTTTATGAACCAATCAGAGCAATGTTAAGGAGAAGTGATGCATTATGGGAGCATTTCAGAACAGCAGTAGTGTTGCAGTTGAATACTGACTTTTTTTGAAGGTCAAAACTCGACTTTCTCAAACATTCAACAATGAAAGGCAGAATAAACATAATGAACAAATCCCTCCTCTTTGTTGATGTAAGATTTGTGGGTTACACTTTACTTGACAGTATCGACATAAGAGTGACATGACACTGTCATGAACGTGTCATAAATAAGACTTTTGTTTTTTGTCATAACAAGTTAGGGTTAGGATTAGGGTTCATTTTTTCACGACAGTGTCATGTCACTCTTATTTCGATACTGTCAAGTAAAGTGTTACCGATTTGTGTATTGAGGAATGTTTCAATACATGTAGTTAAATACTAAAAACGGAGAAATCAAATGTTCACGATGTAGCAAGGGTTTCTAGGGGCGTGCCCTCTCTTGAAGCACACTCCCTTTTATGCCCATCAACCAATGGGATTGCCTCACTCCAGAATGTGTCGATCAAAACCAAAATCACTAGTTGAGTATTAGCATGAGATACCTGCTAAAAGAATTTTTAATTTATTTTCTCGTATTATGTATGGAAGTGTGTGTGTCTGTGTGTGTGTGAGAGCGAATGAGATTAAGTTGGTGAAGGTGAACAGGAATAAAAAGAAAATCTAGGAGTGAGCAAATGTCATGAAGGTAAATCAAGATTTTGGTGGATGTGTTTGCCTGATTGCGGTGGTATGCCACTGAAAACCCAAGGCCAAACCTTGAAGGTAACTCGGTAAACCCACAGTCGTGTTTTGTGGTCTCAGGTCAGACTACAGCCAATTATGTGTATCTCTCAGCTTGTAAATATGTTGCTCATTGTGACTCATAAGCGTGAGTTACAAATGACAGGTAGTCTTTCTGTAGGACTCCACTCTAAACAGGTAACAGCACTGTACCCCTGTGTCTGTCACGCCAGCCAGCTGCAGTCAGTTTGATGACGTGCATCAGACTGAGAAAGTGGAATAGAGCATTATGTCCAATATTCTAATATGTGGGTTAATGTTCTGCATTGGGCCCAATATTCCAATATGTGGTTTAATGTTCTGCATTTCTAACTAGTAAGTCACTTTGACACTAAAAGTATGATTCTACGTCTGCATCATGACCCTGTATGATATCTGTACTGTTCTTCTAAATCATGGCTAATTTGGTATGCAATATTTTTACCAACAAGACACACAGGGTTGACATGGCAACCCCATAGACAGGGCAGGAGGAGGCCGACAGACCTACTTCCTGATTGGCTTGGTCTGGGTAGAGGGGACTTCCTGATTGGCTTGGTCTGGGTAGAGGACTAGGTAACACTCTACCTGGATAGTCTGCCTATTGAGGCGTTAATAGATTATCTGCTGAGATTCAAGTTCAGTATGTCAAAATTGTTCTGGAATCATCACCTTGGGGTGGTTTGAGGATGCAGGGGTAGATTAGTATATTTGAGCTACAACTTAATTGTCAGTGAGCAGAGTACAATATGGAGCCAATTAAATGCAGTACACAATGGATTTTGAGACAAGACACTTTATATGAGAGATGCTGGGCGTGAACTGGTCACGCTTGACGTGCTAAGCACAGGGATGGATTACTGCACGGGCCTTCCGGGCCCAAAGGGTCAGGGGGCCCTGAAGCCCAAACCTTTGCATTGAATCATTGCCTCAATATCAACAAATCAGGATGTAGGCTATGAATCTGATTTAATTTAATATTGGCCATCCCCAAAATCCACCAGAATACAGGAAATCACATCAAACAAATTAAAAATGTTCCCCAAACATTATGCGACATGGGGGCCCGAAAGTTCATAATCCGTCCATGGCTAAGCAGGCACTTTACCCCTTGAGCTGCAGATTATCCAGCTTATAGGGTCCGTAGCTGCACCTGTGGATCCCAAGTGATCAGGGTCATTAGGTCCTAGAGGAGACAAGGGTGGGGTTGACTCAGGCTGGTTTGGAGATGCAGGCTCTGTATCTATAATAACTAACCAGTTGTTGGAGGTCGATGCTTAGGCCAAGCTGTGTGGCTGAGGGATGGAGTGAGGAAGATGATGAGGATGGTGAGGATAATTGTGGCCGTCCCGACCCTGCTTGTTAGGCACCTTGACTGTGATCGTGATTGGATGTTTGTATTCTTACATGCAACCTGGCTGGCTCTCGACACAACTCGTCAGTGGTTTGAGAACTACGAGTGGGAGGGAGGAATCCGCTGTGCACTCTAGAAATGAATGTGTTGTCAACTTGTCCCTATCTGCACACAGAGGTGTGTTAAAAAGACAATGCAAGTTGTGTTGTTTTCAACACAAGTTGTGTTATTTTTAACACATATTGTGTAACAAATAAAAAGGATCACAGAGATGTGTTAAAAACAACGCAAGTTGTGTTGTTTTCAACACATTTGTTTTAAGAGTGTGTTCTTCCTGAAAAGCCTGCAGCTGTGGATAAGATGAACAGTCCCCAACGAGTGCACCTACTGTGCACTACCGATGGTTCGCAGACTAGATGGAGTCTAAAAGAAATCTGCACGAGCCCCTCAAGTGCTCTAGATTCAACTGCCGTCACGGTAACCACCATAGAAACACAAATTCAGGGTGTGAAAGACTGACCGACTGTTCTCCCAAGCTAGGAAACAAAGTGGGAAAGATAAGATAAGGGTTCCAGTGTACAGTCATTTCTGAGATTTGGCTTGGGTGATTGGATACCTGGTTTGGAATGCCGGTTTTAGATGAAACTATGCTTATATTATTGAATGCCTGGTTTGGAGTGTGTTGGCTAGATGAAGCTACGCTTGGATGATTGGATGCCTAGTATGTGTGTGACCGTGTGTGATGCAGAATATGCACACTCAGTACTGTTCCAGTTTAACACAAGCAAACACCATGTAAATGGTAAATTTGGTTGTGTGTGTGTGTGTGTGTGTGTTTTCAATCAGCCATGTTTGCCTTGTCTGTTACTGTCTACATTTTTTGTTCTTGGTCTGTTCTTTTTTTCGATTTGTCAAATAAAAAATGTTCTTCAATATTACCCATGGCTCTCGCTTTCTGAATGTGTGTTTGTTTATACGTGTGGAACACACACACACACACACACTGGTGATGCAGAGGATTACTAGGAGGCAAGGACATATTATGTGAGGACACCAGAATGACCGTTTGGGTTTTATAGGTTGCACTTGCACACATCACACACACACACACACACTTCTAAACACCATGCTTGTTCTTCAGGGGACTTTAAAGCATGATTCTTATAGCC
This sequence comes from Alosa alosa, assembly GCF_017589495.1. NCBI lineage: Eukaryota > Metazoa > Chordata > Actinopteri > Clupeiformes > Clupeidae > Alosa > Alosa alosa. Next base: position 27,451,040 of record NC_063205.1, on the reverse strand, counting down.
TACACACGCACTCGAAACATCTTATTTATATTAATAGTGTGACCATATTACTGACGCATAGCCACATCACCACGACTGCCATTATCTATCAGTATCATCGTCACCATCTGCCTGTCAACTCCGATTAAAAAACTGTTTCATTTCCGAGCTCACACAAAATGTACAAAGTATTTTAGGACACTGGTAGGTCATTGGCATTGTGGTATGGGAGCGCGCGGAGAGGCGCGCGCTGGGGGGTGTTCTACTGTATCTGATTAGACATTCATCTCACATTGACACTCGCGCGTCGTCACTCAGCTGATTCGGCAGGTTTCATGCGGACTCCCAGAA
>NC_063205.1:27438210-27443210 GCF_017589495.1 Alosa alosa | reverse complement strand
CAGGGAGAGAGAGAGGGAGAGAGAGAAATACAGAGAGATGGAGACAGAGAAAGAGAGAGGGATAGAGGGAGAGGGGGGGGAGAAACAGAAAGAGAGAGAAAGACAAAAAGTGAGAGGGAGAGAGAGAAAGAGAGAGAAAGAGAAAAGAGAGATAGAGAGGGAGAGAAAGAGGGAGAGAAAGAGAGAGAGAGAGAGAGAGAGAGAGAGGGAGGCAGGCGCTCAGCCGAAGCGCTCTGCACCATCCGTCCTGTTGGAGCAATGCGCTGCGTTGCGATAGGCTCTTGCTCTGTGCTACGCTACGCTGCCCTGCGCTGTGGAGCGACATCTGGGCCACTTCACTGATGGAGTGATGGAGCCACTTCCTCAAAAGCCTCCATATGGCTTTCAGCCGCTCACGTGGAGAGCTCTCTAATGTCCTACCTGAAACGCACCTAATACACACCGCTTATCATATCAGTGACATATTCAAGGTCGTGTGTGTGTGTGTGTGTGTGTGTGTTCACTGTTTTAGCTCAAGATACAGTAATTTGGCTCATGGCCAGTCCACTGCACCAACACACACACACACACACACACACACACACACACACACACACATATTTCACTCTGCTGTACATTATCTTAAGCACACACACACACTCCAGAAGATAATTACTCAACCGCACTGCCATTACACCTCCCTACCCTCTGCTCTCTCTCCTTCTTCTGTCTCTCCCTCTCTCTCCCTCCCTCTCTCTTTTTTCCTCTCTCTCCCTCCCTCTCTATTTCTTCCTCTCTCTCTCTCCCTCTCTCTTTCTTCCTCTCTGTCTTTTCTGGGCCATGTTGACTGGACCGTGTTGTGTGGACTGTGCCCGGTCCCCGTTGTTCTTGGACTGTGTGGGCCTTTCTCTCCTGGGTGAGCTCAGCTCTTTCCCTGCCTGAGTGACCCTCCCTCTCTCTCTCTCTCTCTCTCTCTCTCTCTCTCTCTCTCTCTCTCTCTCTCTGATCCATATTTCTTCTAAGTTCTTATTTTTTCTCTTCTCTCATTTCATCTCTTTTCTCCTCTAGTTCTCTTGTTTCTCTCTCCCCCTCCCTCCCTCCATCTCTCCCTCTCTCCCTCTCTCTCTCCAAACTACAGATGAACCCAGCCTGGGATTTTTTCTCAGTTTTTCTCTCACTGTCCTTGTTCCCCTTCTCTTTCTGCTAACTCCCTCTTCTTTCTCTTCCTCTTCCTCTCTTCCTCCTCCTCCTTTCTTTCTTCTCTCTTGCTGAGTCTTCTCTTTTCTCCTCTAACTCTCTGGTCTCTCTCTCTGTCAGCAAGTGGACTCCAGACAGACTCTCTCCTCTCCTCTCCTCTCCCTCTGTACCTGCTGTGTTCTCTTTGCTTATCTTCCTCTCCTCGACTTCTCTCCTTCTTTGTCTCTTTCTCTCTCTCTTTCCCAATGTTCTCTGTCATTGTCTCTTTCTGCGTCATCTAATTCTCTGCTCTTTCTCTCCAGACAGGCTCACCCCTGGTGCTTACAGTCCTCTCAGTTACCTTCTCTTCTTGTCTTCTCCTCTTTCTTTGCTTCTTTCTTTCACACCCTTTCTTTTTTTCTTTCTTCCCTCTCCATCCCTCTCTCCCTCTCCATCCCTCTCTCTCTCTCCATCCCTCTCTCTCTCTCTGTCATCTCTATTCTCACCCCAGCCCCCCTCTCTGTGTCTGTGTTGTGTGCAGCCAAGGTGCAGACGGACCCCCCCTCTGTGCCCATGTGTGAGTTGTACCCCAGCGGGGTGTTTCCACTGGGCCAGGAGTGTGAATATCCACCCTCTCAGGATGGGTAAGACACACACACACACACACACACACACACACACACACACACACACACACACACACACACACACACACAGACAGAAACACAAACACACACACACACACACACACACACACACACACACACACACACATGCATAGAAACACACACACACACACACACACACTTAATCCTTCTCTCCCTCTTTCCCACTCTCCATCTGTCTATAAGTCTATCCATTTGTCCTGTTCATCCCTCTCCACCATGCTTCTGCACAATGCATTAGATGTGCATGCTGGTGCCGTTTTCACATGGAACAAAGAAACAGATTTATCAGGAGTTTGAAGAAGAGGGTAGTTAGAGGTCACAATAATCATCAGACGTACTGTTACTCTCCTCAACCCTGCTGGTGTCTAACTCCCTATCTCCCTTCCTGTCTCTCTGTCTTTCTGTCTGCTTGCCTGTCCGTACTGTCTGTATTCCTGCCTGTCTGTCTGTCTGTCTGCCTATTTGTCTATCTCTTTCTATTTCTTCCCCTCCATCTGTCTCTCTCTCTCTCTCTCTCGCTCTCTCGCTCTCTCTCTCTATCTCTCTATCTCTCTCTCTCTCGCTCTATCCCCCCTGCGGCTGAGCGTTGTTATATATGTGACTTATGTCTACGTGTTGATAAATGACAGTGGTGCCCTGGTTCTGCCCCCTGGCCCGGTAGCTGAGCTTAATGAGCTCCCCCGCTGCCCGACACCCGGTACCGGTCAGGACCGTCAGTCTCAGAAACCGGCTCCACTACACGCCGGGGTCCTGGACGGTGGAATGGATTTGCACACTGAGCGTCCGAGCCCCCGCACCTTGCCTGCTCGTTTGACTATTTTAAAGTGTCCTCTCCCGGTGTGGAGAGTGAGGTCATTGCAGCCGGTTCTCTTAAAAAGCAGAGGACAGCGCGCACTCAGCTCCGTCACGGAAAGAGAACAGGCTCTCTCCCCAGAGACGCACGAAATAGGCCGTCCTTATTGTGTAAAACATTTGGACAATAACGCAAATGGGACGCGTGAGTCATGAGGGGGTGAGGTATTGGGGGTATGGGGGGGTATTTCTGTGTACTGAGATGTCCTCTGTGTAATCTGGTCTGTGTGTGTGTTTGTCTAATGATTCTCTGACTCTGTGTGTGTGTGTGTGTATGTGTGTCTAATGATTCTCTGACTCTCTCTCTCTGTGTGTGTGTGTGTGTGTGTGTGTGTGTGTGTGTGTGCGCACGCGTGTGTGTTAGTCGCAGTGCGGCCTGGCGTGCCACTAGTGAGGAGAAGCGGGCGATGGATAAGGCCAATGAGGAGATGTGGAGCGATTACAGACAAGCAGCCGAGGCTCACAGACAGGTCCGGCAGTACGTCAGGAGTTGGATCCGACCAGGCATGGCCATGATAGACATCTGGTGAGAGCACACACACACACATACACACACACACATACACATATACACACACACACACATACACATATACACACACATTCACACATACACATATACACACACACTCACAAAAACACACACACACATACATACACACACACAAACACACACATACATACACACACACACACACACACACACACACACACACACACACACACACACACACACACACACACACAGACACACACCCACACACACGCACACACACACACACACACACATACTGTACACACACATACATTTTTCAACAATTTGGCAGGCACAGGACTACATATGACTGGGACTATATGACTATAGCTCTGTGACAGACAATACGTTTTTGTTGCCTGCCCTGTACCATAAATTTGCTTTTAAACAATGAATGCGTTCAGCAGCATCTCTCATTTTCTTCCTTCCTTCCTTCCTTCCTTCCTTCCTTCATTCTTCTTCTTCTTCTCCCTCTCCTCCTCCTCCTCTCTCTCTCTCTGTTGCCCCCTGGTGTCAGTGAGCGCCTGGAGAACTGTTCCCGGACGCTGATAAAGGAGGATGGCCTGAACGCAGGACTGGCCTTCCCGACGGGCTGCTCCCTCAACAACTGCGCCGCCCACTACACCCCCAACGCAGGCGACCCCACAGTTCTGCAGTATGACGACGTGTGTAAGATCGACTTCGGCACACACATCAATGGTGAGAAGCATACACACACAAGAATGCCATTGGGTACACACACAAGTGTGCACTTTACAAATCAGTTGCACAATACACAGACACACACACACACACACAGAAATAAACTAATTCTGATATTATGTGTGTATCTGTGCAGGGCGGATCATTGATTGTGCCTTTACCGTCACCTTCAACCCAAAGTATGACCGGCTCCTGGAGGCTGTGAAAGACGCCACTGATACCGGCATCAGGGTGTGTGTGTGTGTGTGTGTGTGTGTGTGCATAAGGTGTGTTTGTAACAGGTAAAAACCTTTTGTCTGTGTCCAGATTGCTGGAATAGTTGTGCGCCTGTGATGTGTGTGTGTGTGTGTGTGTGTGTGTGTGTGTGTGTGTGTGTGAGTGTGTGTGAGGATGTGTTTTTAACACGTGAAGACTTTCTGTCTGTGTCCAGATTGCTGGAATAGATGTGCGTCTCTGTGATGTGGGCGAGTCGATACAGGAAGTGATGGAGTCCTATGAGGTGGAGATTGATGGGAAAACATTCCAAGGTTGGTATGGCAACATTTACCAGCTGCACACTGAACATACTCAACTACACTACATACAGTACTTGATGGATAATTGTACATTTAATTTTAAGTTTCTTTGAGACAGTTTTGAAAGAACTGTACAAGGACAAGATTTCAGATTATTCTATGAGAATGCAAAAAATACTTTTTTTAATGGTTAGCAATGAGCACTAAGCATATTCACTATTTATACTACTACTGCATCAACCTACGCCACAAACCACGTCCCAGAATGCACTAAGGCTCCACACGTTCTTTTCTCTTCAGTGAAGCCTATCAGGAATCTGAATGGTCACTCTATTGGACAGTACAGGATCCACGCCGGAAAGACGGTCCCGATCGTGAAAGGAGGAGAAGCCACTAGGATGGAGGTCTGTGTCTGTGTCTGGTGTATGTGTGTGAGAAAAAGAGAGAGAGAGAGAGAGAGAGAGAGAAGGAAGGAGAGAGAGAGAAGGAAGGAGAGAAAGAGGGAGAGAGAGGGGGAGACAATGACAGAGTAAAATCCTGATTATGAAAGGAGCAGAAGGATGGAGGTGTGTG
>NC_063205.1:27415710-27435710 GCF_017589495.1 Alosa alosa | reverse complement strand
CAGGGGCAACGCTGTGGGCTGACCGGGCAGAAATTGGTCAAATGACCGCATAGTGGCCTATGTGTAAAAGTTGTTTTGCCTCATTGTTCCTCGCTGCCATTTTATGCTTTTTAGGAAACGGACTCTGCCCAGCGGCAGCCGAGGTCTCTTGCGGGACTAGGTCCCGTTCTGGCCCAGAAATGCCCCAGAGTCGGCTGTGTGCTGCCAAGGGTCGTAAGAATTCTGTGAAGGGCACCTTGACCTTGACTACCTTCATCCCACACTCTGCCCCCCTACCCAGAAAGCCCCTTGCCCTTCCAATGCCTCTCATTTCACAGCGTTCCATGTCATAAGTCTTTATAATATCAGATGATATTTTTTATAATATCGGATGATATTTCTATATCAGATAATATTATATATATATACACTGCTGCCTCAGAATGTAGAATTTCATTTTGAAACCCTGAAATGTCTTTTTTTTTTTTAAAAAAAAAATATTGAATTAATCAATAAATATATAATTGAATTCTGTACAATGTATGTACATTCTCCAGTCTTCAGGTTTGTGTGTGTGTGTATGAATGTGTCGCAAAAATTAGATTAAAAGTTGACTGATATTTAGCAGATGCTTTTGTCCAAAGAGTCACGGACTCGCAGTGGTGGGAATGGAACTCGGGTTGACGGTCAGTCGGTGCCGTTGCAGATGCTCCACCACACAGGTTATTGCCGATATAGAAATCAAATGAATACTCTGGACCTTCACAGGTGAGCCAAGGATGACAGACTGATGATGACGTATGAGCAACACAAGAATGTCAGTCAGTTTAGAAAAATGAAAAAATATTCTCCTTTTATTGAGGTATTTTTTTTTCTAGAAATTGAGGTAACAGTTTGCATAGTATTGCTTTCTGTACTGTGTATATATGTGGTCTGGAAAAGTGTGACTGTGTGTGTGTTTGTGATGCAAGTATGGTACATTACACAGCATGTTCTTCAGATTATTTACACTTCAAAGTACAAACAAACACACAAACACACACTCAGATTCTCAAGTAATACTGGTCACACAATATGCTGCTGGTGTTGACTGAATTACGGAAAGAAATAACTACACATAAAAATATATATTTTTTTTTATCAAAAAAGCCCAAGGTCACCCAGAAACTTCCAAGTATGTTATAAAAATAGAAATCTTTTTCTTTTTTTTACAGAATTTCCCCAAATTTTGAGTTTTTAAAAATTATCTTCATTGATAAACAAAAAAAAATGTTCCAATTGTGATGTCACAAAGGGCACTTCTCTCTGACGGATATAAAAACAGGAAAACCAATACACGCATTTGTTCGACGGAACGCCGAGTTTTAGTGCATCCTGTTATTTCATTTCCTGTTAGCCAGGGGTGTGTGGAGGGACACACCCAGAATAGGACACCCCAATCTGTAAAAATCCAGACTGGGGTTTTGGAGGAGAACTGGTCCACTGAAGAATGGAACACATTCAAACTGCACTTTGACTGCTGAGGGTAACACAGACATTACTGATGGGGCGTAATAAAATAATTCTCTTCGAAGAGGTTGCCAGACCTGAATGATGAGCTGGTGTCAGTTTTATACTTAAAACAAACAAACAAACAAAAACACACACACACACACTCTCTCTCTATCTATCTATTGCACTTGTATACAGCTGCATACACAAGCATACGTAAATTAAAAACATTCTCTTATCTCCCTCTCCCACACACACATGCACGCAAACCCATACAAAGACATATGTTTAAGACCCTCTCACACACACACACACACACACACTTTGTCGTCAGCTGCCCTAAGTGTGAGTGCCAAGATATGGTAAGGCCTGTCAGAAGAATTACACACAATATAAAAACAGCAATGACCACAAAGAACTAAAATACAACCTATACACATCATGTACAAAAATACACAAATAAAAACGCACCACGCACACACACACACACAACTGCTTGAAGTCCATATTTTCAGAGCAGAGGGAGGCTCGAGGGTGTGTGTGTGAGTGAGAGAGGTTAGGCGGCACTCTTGACTTTGTCCTGAGAAAGGTGCTGTGTGTAAAAGAGGATGTAGGCCTGAGCCTTGCACACCTCCTCCACTGAACATATGCTCATCTTAGAGTCGTTACAGTGCACCCAAAAACCTGCAACCGTAGAGAGGGAGGTAGAGAGAGAGAGAGAGAGAGAGAGAGAGATAGGTAGAGAGAGAGAGAGGGAGAGAGAGAGGTAGAGAGGTAGAGAGAGAGAGAGAGAGAGCAAAGGTAAATTAAATTTCATAATTACACTTCACATTTAATTTACAAAGCGACTAGGAGTCACTTGTGTGATCAAAGTGTCCATGTATTTCGGTGTTGAATGTCCCCAACATCACTACTTGTTTGATAAATAGTTGTACTTTATTGATCTCAAAAGGGCAATTACTTCTTGCAACATTAGAAAGTAGTTTTAGAGTGTCATTATAGCAGGTACTCTTTTTGTGTGTGTGTGTGTGTGTGTGTGTGCGCACGTGGTAATACCTTACCTCCCTCTGTGTTATAGCAGTAGGCAGTGTAATGTCCAGAGCCAAAGCCCTTCCCATGATGCATCACCACAGCAGAAAGCTCATACAGGAAGTGAGTGCCAGAAGGGGCGGAGTCTCGGCAGCAGTACGGCTCCATGTTCAAGGTCTGGTCAAAGGTGACATGCACACCTATCTTCTCTCTGTGGTTTCGCCCTGACCACCTGATGACACACACACACACAGAGAAAGTGTGTTGTTAGATTAATGACTCAAGTGACTAGATTCATTGTGGCCTAGTGATAAATGATAGTCTGAGTCATGCTGGGTTTAATGTGGTTTCTTAAGAGCGCTTTGAGAGTGTGTGTGTGTGTGTGTGTGTGTGTGTGTGTGTGTGTGTGTGTGAGTGTGAGTGTATGTGTGTGTGTGTAAGGTATGCGTCAGACTGTCTGACTGTATAACCCCTTCGTGCGAGAGTGTATTAACCAGAGGGATTTGCTGTACAGCGTCTCCTGTGCATTTAGTTTTTTGAACGTGTGCTTATGTGCGTGGTATATGAGGCAGTTTGTGGATCGTAAGCCATTTCAGAGTGTGTGTTCATGTGTGTATGGGACTGAATGAGTGAGTGAATGAGTGAGTGTGCGTTTTTACCTGAAACGTTTGAGGTGTAGTCGTAGTACATGAGGCAGTTTGTGGATCATGAGCTGCTTCTGAGCTTCAGTCAGAAGCACTGATTTAGAGGCTCGTCGACGCTTATCTGGGAGAAAAGAAAGAAAGAAAGAAAGAAAGAAAGAGAGAGAGAGAGAAAGAAAGAGATAGTGAGGAGGAAAGCAGGACATGCAGGTGCAGTGAACAAAGTGTATGAAATGATAATAGAATCTCTCTTTGTTATCAGTTCAACTTGAGCCCTGAAATAAGCAGTGTGTGTGTGTGTACTCACTGCTGCACTGCTCGCAGGCATAGATGGTGTGTGTGTGCGCGTGTGTGTGTCTGTGCGTATATACACTCACTGCTGCACTGCTCGCAGGCATAGATGGTGTGTGTGTATATACACTCACTGTTGCACTGCTCGCAAGCGTAGATGCTGCCCTCCAAGGCTTCCGTCTCGGTAAACTTGGCCAGCATCTCCGTCAGAAGGCACTGGCCCTGTGGCTCCTTGCTGTTGCTGTGGTAACGCTGGGGGAACTCCAGCGACAAGTCCCAGAAGGGCTCCACCGTGTTGGAGCGATGGTCGCACGCCAGGCACGTCACCTGAGCCAAGAAGACAAGCGGCCAGTTAGGGTCAGACACAATACCAATAAAGTAATATCTTACAGCTTCTTTTTGTGATTTGCTGGAGCCAAATCAATATTTTTACTAACATATTCAATTTTAAAATTCAGATTCTAAACGGTTTCATTCTTTGACCACAGTCACTACCTCAAGTATCCTTGCGGTGACTCTATGCACTTTGTTCAGTTTCAGTTCAGTTGTGAAATGCAGTGAATAAAATACATCATTCCAGCTTTTTGCCATTTATCTTCTCATTCATGTACACAGATATTGTGATCAGAGTTTCCGCTAGAAAAAAATGGTGCCGGGTTTCGTTTTCCGGACATTTTGATGATATGCCGGTCAAATATCCTATTATCGCTTCTTAATTAGTCAAATTTAGGAAAACTGGAGACAGGCTATGTAGCTTAAAGAATGACATAATCAGGATGTATAGAATGCAACATGTTCATTAGCCTAACTTAAACATGCCTGACAAGATCTAGCCAGTATCTTTTCATGGACAGCAAGAGTCCGCTTCATTCATTGTTTTAAAAAGGCTACGTTGTTTGTTGCTGCTACCCACGTTATCTCCAGTGGTGACTGTTTAACTTACACAGATGCGCACACCCAAGAATGAGCGCTCACACCACTACCCCCTAATACTATGCCTCTTTATTTGATAACAATAAATTAAGAAATGTTTCCTATTCTGGGAAATGTTTAGTTTCTTTTTCTTTCGGCCGCGGTTCAATGATACCATTTTATTGTTCCAGAAATTATCCGCGGACCGGTAATCTCCTCGTCGAGGAGGCCCTAACCCTGCAGATCATAGACAGAGAACGCATTGGCCTACTGTATGCTTTGGGTAAAGAACACTTTGCATGTCCAGTGTACACAGAGAATGATAGTGTCTTGGAGCGGCTGCACCCCCCGCAACTCCACTTCCAATGTCACTGATTCCGACATACGCCCGACACTTCTGCTTTTTATCTGGTGGTGGTGGAGTTGACCGGACATCTGAGGCTTCAGACGTTACCAATTTATCATCATCCATCGCGTCTGGCCTCTGAAAAAACTTTTAAGTCTAGTCTGCCTGGGCCTGGCCATGTTTGAACCGCCTCACTCATTTGTTCGTTTTTTAACATGGGCGTTTTAAAGCGTCTTCCCTATTTGAAATGCAGCATAGGCTAAGCGTGTTGTTTAATAGCTTACTTTTCAAACGGTAGAGCCTGTTCATTTAAAAACATAGCCAGAGGACGTATAATATAGGTTTACATATTAAGGCTTATTCTCAAATTCAGATTGCGTTAGGGGACGGGATTATTAGCCAATTTCAATCGGACAATTTCACCGGAGAGATTTAATTTTGTCAGACATTTCATTTTTTTTCCGGCCAATGTCCGGTAATTACCGGACAACGGAAACCCTGATTGTGATGTTATCGTAGATGAATCTTTTACAATGTATTAAGTATTGTAGAATCGCTGCATTGTGATCACTACTGAGAGAAAGTGGAATAGAACATTATGTCCAATATTCCAATATATGGTTTAATGTTCTGCATTATGTCCAATATGTGGTTTAATGTTCTGCATTTCTCATTAGTGGGTCACTTTGATACTAAAAGTATGATTCTATGTAATGACTGTATGATATCTGTACTGTCCCTGTGTATATCTGTGTGTGACTGTTTAGAGATAAGCAGAAATATTATGACTTTGCAGTGTTTCACTGTTCTGCATGGCTGCGTCAGTAGCTATCTGCTCCGGATTGCCAGGCTGCCACTAATCGGGGTCTGATTCAGTGTAGTCCACGTGAGATGGGATGACCAACGCCATCTCCCGTCAGCCTGGAAGGATACTTAAACCCTAACTATTTCCTTGTCTAGTTAGAGCAGTTGATGGATCTTTAGGTGAAGTCATGCTGTCTCTCCCTTGATGCGCATCATTGTAAATAAAGTCTGTTCCTGATTTTTCATACTATTGGTCTGACTGGGTCTCTATTAAATCTATGGTATCAAAATTACCATCACCATCATGGGTAAAGTACGACAGTATCGATCCATGAGTTGCTCAGTGATTCCCAGCCCTACGGCCAATAACACCACGCAGACAGGTAGGATGGGGAAATCATTAGACAGCAAGCACGTCAGTGGGACATGAGCAGCGACCCGTGAGAATGACCAGAGATCACCATAGAGACAGACAGACAGACACAAACAGAACACGCAAGCTAGTACACAGCATACTGGAGAATACTGCTACATTGTCAAATACTACTACATTTTGTAGACTGTATAAAACAAAAGAGACACAATTTAAGCGTCTATTCACAGTTTGTTGTTCGGGTTGACAACCCTGTTTTGTTGTCTACTTTGTTGTCTACTAGGCCTTTCTGTCGTACAAGGTCACACACACTGTTTAAAGTTCCACTAGGCAGCTTCTAATGAGCAAATACTGTTGTTTAACTTATGCCAGCATAGGTCAACTATGACCCATCACACCGAGCTCAAAAACTCATTCTTAGTGTGTACACTATTATGCTGTGTGTCGTGCCATGCGTGTTATGTGGGTGTGTGTATGATTGACTATGCACTAAATGTGTGAATGTGCAAGGGCAATTTGTGGGCCAGTGTGTGTGTGTGTGTGTGTGTGTGTGTGTGTGTGTGTGTGAGAGAGAGAGAGAGAGAGAGACAAAAAGAAAGAGGGAAAGAGGAGAGGTGTTTGTGTGTGTGTGTGTGTGAAAGTGCATGTGCAATGTGGGTGTGGGCCAGTGTGTGAATGTGCAAGGGCAATTTGTGTGTGCATGAAAGAGACAGAGTGAGTATGTGTGTGTGTGTGTGTTTGTACACACACTATATGCCTATGTATGAGCCATGTGTATAAAATGTCTAGTGTGAGTCTGACCTGGCTGAGTAGCTGTCCATGGAAGATGGTGTTGACCACACTTAGCACCTGCTTAATGAGTTTCCTTTGGGTCACTGACCCTCCTCCTGCAGCCGCTGCTACGGAGGTGTGGGCCGGGTGTGTGTACGCCACCTCCCCCCCTCCGCCGCTGGTCTCCAGCTCGCGCTGGACCTTGTCCAGCAGCTCGCAGAGGAACTCCTGCGCGTCCTGCTGGGCGTAGCCGCGGAAGGCCGGGATGAGCTGCCAGACGGAGTGGAGCATGGCGAAGGGCGAGACCAGCGCCCACTTGCCCGACCACATGACCTGGAAGAGCGTGTGCAGCTCGTGGCACAGCGACAGGTGCGTGGAGCTCGGCTCCTTGGGCTGGATCAGCTCCATGCTCCGCGAGCGCGAGGGGGCGGCGCCGCCGCTGAGGCCGCGGCCAATCAGGACGCTCCACCGGCCCGGGCCCTGCTGCTGGTGCAGGCTCTTGGGCTGGGACGCGGAGGGGCCAGGGCCGAGACAGAGGAGGCTCGACGGGGAGACCGGTGGCGCGTGGGCCAGGCCCTTGGCGGCCGCCAGCTTGCCGTTGACGGCGGAGGCGAGGAGCGCCTCGAGCGCCTGGCTGAGGTCGAGGCGCAGGAAGCACTCGCGGAACAGGTGCAGGTGACTGAGCACCTGTAGGATGGAGTTCATGTAGCACGTGTTGCCCAGGTTACGCAGGCCGGTGACGCCTGGGGTCACCGTGGGGCGCCGCTTGATGGGCGAGTCGCCGCCGCTTTTCTTGGCGGGAGGAGGGGGAGGGGGGGCGGCGGGGGTCCGCTTGCGGCTGGGGCCTCGTTTGGCCGGCGTTTTGGGTTTGGCTCTGGGGGACGGGGCGGGCGCAGGCGTGGGCGTCTTGAGGCTTCGCGCTCGCCGCGGCGCTTTCTCCACTGCCGCCGCCGTCGCCGTCTCGGAGCGGCGTGGGCGCCCGACGCGTCGTTTGGGCGTAGTGGCTCGGACCGGGCTGAGGCTCTTTCTCCTCTTCCTCCCAACCTTCCCCGCTTTCATCGGCGGTGCTGCCGGCGGCACCTCCACCGTTGCCGGGGCAACAGTCCTCTGGTTCCGCCTTCGGAGGCGACTACTCTTCCTGGGCGGGGCTTTCTCCAGCTGCTCCTTCTGCCGACGCTTGAGGGAGCGCCTCTTCTCACGCGCCTCCTTCTTGCGCTCCTCCTCCTCCTCCTGCTTTCTCTCCTCTTCCAGGAGCCGCTGGCCGCCCGACGTCTGTGACAGCCACACGCGGAAGGCACGGCCAATCAGGGCCCGTCGCCGGTGCCACAGGGCGGTGAACATGCGGTCCTCGTCACGCAGCTGCAGCTCCTGGTCGCGCAGGTTTCCGCCGAGACCGTCCCCGACCAGAGCGCTGAGAGCCGACGACCTGCCACCAAACACAGACACAACTTTAGAACCAAACACAGGACTGACAGCTGTCAGCACAGCAATAAAAAACCTACCGCAAATCAATCATTCATTCAATTATTTATTCATTCATTTCACAACATTAGCATGAACGTGCCACACTATGGAGGATGCACAGATATGGCATGGGAAAGGAAGCACATGAAGCACCTGAGGAGGAAGAACCTGAGTAGAACTCACTCTTTACTTCCTAATCTAAGTGAGTGCAAAATAGAACTGTCCACTCATACTGACAAATGTGCCTACACAAGATATAACTGGCTCACAAACTCATAAAATCAAACAACTTATTCCTAATCTTGGTATAATGGCCACGTCCATGGACACCAGGGCATCGGCGTACTGTGTCCACTGTGTGTGTTAACCTAACAACAGGAAATCATTTGTGAGGTGGATACTCCCGTATCCATAGTGACCGGCAGGGCCTCACCTGAGTGTGCGTCCACTGCGCGTGGCGGCGGTGACCTCGTCATACTTCTGCGTCTTGATGGCGCTGAGCGTGCTGCGGAGCAGCTTGAGGTCGCCCGTGGCGTTGTCGTTGAGCACGTAGTCGTCGCAGGCGTAGCAGAAGACGTAGAGCTCATTGACCTCCAGCGCCAGCGGGTGGCGCTGCTCCTCGTAGTGCCGCAGCGCGTGCTCCTCGATGTAGCGGCCGCAGGCCACGTGCGAGCAGCTCAGGCACGCCCACACCGACTCGGTGGTGTTGCACACGGCGCAGTGCCACTTCTGCGGGTTCAGGATGGAGTGGTCGCGCGCTAAGCGCAAGCGGAACACGTGGCGGCACCGGTCCATCGCCACCAATGTGTGTGTGTGTGGGGAGGTGGGGGTGACAAAGACGATATGAGGTGACGGGGGGGTGGGTGGGGTGAGGCGGAGACAGAGAGAGGCGGCTGATGCGCCTCTCGCCTCTCTGAGAACTCACGTCACCGGAGCCAGGCCAGGGAGCAGAGAAACAAGGACCTGCCACGGCATCATCGCTCTACAGGAGAGAGGAGAGGAGGGGTGTGTGTGGGAGTGGGTGTTACAGAGACATAAACAGAGGGATGGTGGATGGAGGGGGAGGGGGAGGGGAGGGGGCAGATGAAGATCGAAACAGAAAATCAAAGGAAAAAGGGGGGGGGAGAGAAGTTAATAAATTGAATTAAGTTTAAATCTCTCAGTCTAGACATACAGTATATATCAAATCAAATATATCAAACTTGTTTTAATCGTTTTAAGCTCTCACAGCTCTCCGGGGCGAGATAACATAACGTTAGCAAACTTGAAATACCCTCGGATTCTTTATGACTGCGCCGCCAGCTAGTCCCATACCTTTGAAGTTTGCCTTGTTCATATAAGCATGCTGTGATTACTAAAGCTGGGCACAGTTCCATGAAGCTAAGCTCTTGGGTACCTAGTGAGATAGCTGACACAAGGGTTCCATCTAAGAATCTGCCCAACAAATGTATGAAACGAATGCTGATCCAATGTTAACTAGCCTCACAGAGTAAAGTTAGATCATGTTTAGCTAGCCTAAAGACGTTGATATTAGAACAAGTGCACACGGCTAACAGTAGCTAGCTTAGCTAATATTAGCTGCTGCAGCTAAATAGATAAGAAAGCTATTCATAGGCACTAACGTCTAGTTTAACACGGCAGGTGAATTGATCCACCCACGTTGCCTGATTATATATGACAAACTGGGCTTGAAACACAAAAAACAAAACACTGGTCATCAGATAGTCTACATAGGCAACAACTTACAGAACCAACATCAGTGGCAAGTGGCAACTTGCCTTTAACGGTAATGAACTATAACGTTACATTGTTAAAAACTTGGATGGTAACATAAGTAACTTAACGATGGTAAACGTTAGCTTACTATGTAACTTTAACCTTGCTAATAAGTAGCCATAATCAAGGGACACGATTAAAACGGGGTTTTTTACATTCTAAGAACAAACCTTTTGACTTGCATTTGTTTTAGCTCATTCACAAGTCAACCGCTATCATGAAATTAGCATTAGCCATTATTAGTCCCTCACTGTGAACATTAGCATTCTAGCTAACGTTATATGGCTAACAAATCCTTTAAGCGCGCTAAGAACGGAGTATTCTATGTCACCCTGTAATGTTATTTGTCATCAAGCCGTCTAGTTGGCCGTGCCCGTGTCTTGATCAAAGCTGACAAAATGATGGTATACTGATGATCAGTCATCACTTCATGTTTAATCTTCGCTATACTCAACAGTCGCACACAAAAAAAACAATAAAGTTGGCTAGCTAGGTTCAGCTGTCCGGGCAGCTCACTAAGCGCTTAACGTTACTTATCTCTTGCTACATGCTAGCCTAGCGAGCTATCTACCAGCTCACAATATCAAAACATTCAGTGAAAGCAACTTCGTTATTCAAGGTCACAGCTATCGCTAAGCCATGGCGATATCTGTACTATGCTATCTAGGTGAGCTAAAAAGTGTGAAAGTCAACTATTTATCATACCGAGCTTCTTCACAGCACTTGGATTACTCGCATAGTAGCGTAACAGTCGCCATCTTCTTCGCTCTTGTCGCGTGGTATTTGCTAGAGTGCGTCAGAATAGTTGTAAAGTGACGTTGGCCCCTGAGCGTCCGAGATTCATTTTGGATCAATCAAAGCAAGCATGAGATGAAGTTCGACACTTTCTGCATAAAAAACCCTTTATTATAATCTGTGACTTAATTGTTCCAAATTCAAATATAGATTCAGTTTGACCAAAAAGAGAACAGTATGTTACTACTGCAAACAAATACTAGTCTACCCCTGTCATAACGAACACGCCCACATTAATAGCCCGAGGGTCGGAAGCTACATTGTCATATTGTGGCACCCAGGAGGAATGATCAACACTGTAGCCACTAGTAGGCTGATGACCAGGAATTCCACAATTCATTTCATGTTATTACTGAAACTGTAGCTCTAGCTCACCTTTATAACGCATGACATGAGGTCTGCCACTGCTACCAGCATTGCAACAGCAACATAATCGTCTGTTCTCCAGGATATCTGACCAGTTCAGACAATTTCATAAGGAATTCATTAGCATATCTCAAATATGTATTAGAACTTTACTTGATTATTTCATCAAAACCATATGAGTCACATTGAAATAAAAGAAAACAATTAGGCCTAGGACTATTGATGGTCATTTTTTTTTTTTTATCACGTCCTGTCAGTAGCCTACCTCCTTAAGACTGTAATATTCAACAATGATGGAATCCAATGGGCATTTTTTAATATTATTAACGATTTGAAGTCTGGCGGATGTGTGCGAACCATGCCTTCATAAACGAGTGTTCTTGATTCAAGTAGTCAAACAGGCTGACACAAGCCAAGAGCTCTTTTAAATTTGTTCAATTTACACTAGATGGCGACATAGCTAATGAAAGTTTGTAATTTCACAAACGCAAAAACAGTAGGTCTACACTTCAAAAACACTGGCTTTCCAACACAATCTGAATGGAAAAATGTTACTGAAATGTTACTTTTTGAAATGGTACTTTTTTACATTTCAAATTTGTTCTCCACTCATTACCAGTCTAGAAAAGAAACTTAAGACCTGGGGGCCTAGTGTTTGAAATAGCCTACCTGGGGGCCTTGTGTTTGAAATATTAGGCCTACTGCTTTGCAGCCAACTTGTGATAAAAACTGTGGCCTAGGCCTAATCCAATTAATGTGACCACATTATATCTTTACATTTTGATATGCAATTTCCTTTTATAATCCTAAATCTACGTGTTGCTTTTGTACATGAAACAAAGCCTTGGACATCTAACGAAATGAATGACAGTCACTTTGATCCCAGTTTTAGTTTCGCTTCAGAAGGGGAGCACACAAATCCACGCAAACAGATTACAGCTGAAATCGTATTTGGCCAAGCCGCATTCCAGACAATCAATGGAGAGACTTCAGGACGGATTCATTCAACTTCTCACTGACCCCGGACTGTGCTAGATCGGCGCTCATAATTTGAGACGTGTGTGTGTGTGTGTGTGTGTGTGTGTGTGTGTGTGTGTGTGAGAGAGAGAGAGAGAAAGAGAGAGAAAGAGAGAGCGAGAGTGTGTGTGTGAGAGAGAGAGAGAGAGAGAGAGAGTCGTTATCAAGAATGTTCCTTTAAGCGGAGAAAAAAAGCGGGGCGGAGAAAGTGTGCAATGGGGCGGGGAAGGCTATCCTGCCAAAGTGTTTCTTCAATATTTGTACGGGTACGTGTCCGACTGTATTGGCCCTGTATGTGCGAATTAGTACAGTCTCTATGAGAGAGCGTGAGAGTCATCTGCGTGCTTCGCAGAAGAAGAGAAATGCGCAACAGGATTTAATGCGTAGCCTACACCTGTGTACTAAGGAGGTCTCTTGTGCACTGCGTCAAGCTATCCAATGTTCCGCTTGCTCACTTGTTCTCATGGAGCGAAACTTTTTCCGGCCTGGAGTTGTTTTGCCTCTTGAAACTTGACGTTACATAGGACTACGTGAGGACATACGTGAGGATTCACCTGCGAGCCACCTGGGCAGACAAACACGAGGAAATCCCTGATTGTGCGCAACCGGATAATCTAGTGATCGCATCGAAATAACTTCAACCAAGCGCTTATCAAGAGACGTCTGAGAACAGCACGAACTAGGCAATGTTGTTGTGGTTGGTGATTGTGATGACGATGATGATGAGAAGGAAGCGAAAGAGGAGAGGTGTTATGCTTTTGTGTCTGTTGGCGCTAAGCGGGCTTCCCTCTACCCGGGGAGGTGAGTACCGTTTATGATGAAGTAGGCTAGTCCACATTTCATGTCAGGCTTTAAACTTTAATCGTAACATAACAGACATTAAATATACGCTATATACCTCAAAAGGGGTCGTTAAATAATTACCAATACTCTGATATAGGTTCATGAGGATAGAGTGAGGCTGGGACTGGGATGGTGGGTTGAGCGCATTAGTGTGTAGACCTGTAGGCTATTCCTGGTAAAACACACACGCCAGTTCCCCACCAACACCACACATACACACATCCACTCATTTATGTAGCCATCTCCGACCAGGTTTGTTATGTTACAGTATAAAGGTCCGACATGAGAGATAACGTCACGTCAGTTTCTAGGCTATTCAATGTGTGCGTCCACTGCATGGAGTAGTCTTTAGGTGAAGATGAAGTGAAATCATTTTCTATCTATGAGGTTTCCCACCCGGTGTGTGTGTGTGTGCATGCTAATGCTTGCTTGAGTGTCATGCCAATAAAGTAATACCATGAAAACTTTTGTGCAGTAAATTGGTAATAACTCAGGTGATAAAATAATAACTTGTGTGATATGCATTCACGTGCGTGTGTGTGTATGTATCAGGTTGCGACCAGGGGGCCTGTAATCCTCGCATGGGCAACCTTGCTTTGGGTCGTCCGTTGATGACACAGACAGTGTGTGGCTACAACACCACCGAGGCCTTTTGCTGGTACGGGGAGAAGATTGACGCACACGCACTAAAAAACTCCGCAGCTAACCTCGTCAGTAGCGGCAAAGCTTCGGAATCTCTTTGCGGCACGCTGCAGTGTGGCAAATGCAACGCCGCGCGACCGCACCAGTCTCATCTGGCGTCCGACATGAGCGACTCCTCCTTCCGACACCCGAACACCTGGTGGCAATCGGCCGAAGGCGTCGCCACGGAAACAGTCCAGTTGAACTTGGAGACCGAATTCTACCTGACTCATCTGATTTTGGTGTTCCGCTCCCCGCGTCCAGCCGCGTTGGCTCTGGAACGTTCTCCGGACTACGGGAAGACGTGGACTACCCTGCAGCTGTACGCGCGGGACTGTGATAGAACGTTTGGGGTGCCTGAGGGAGACACGTGCACACAGAAGTATTCAGCCGGATACCCTTGTACAAGAGGAGAGGTAAGGAGGACACACACAAACACACATGCACACACACTATACAGGGTACAGTTTACGCACACGAAAAGTAATTTTGATGTCCTATACAGACATTGAAGTTAAGCACTTATGCTTTCAATCACACATGCACATTTTCACTTAATATCCTCATGAATTAATTTAGTTCCTTAGAAGTGTGCAAGGCAAGGGTGTGTTCGAGAGATGCAAGGCAAGGGTGTGTTCGAGAGGTGTAGAGAAAGCGGCAGCAGAACTGTGTGCAGTAGAGAGACTGGGGTTTGATGGATGTGTGTTTGTGTGTGTTGTCTAGCCTCCCCGTCCCTGGCATTATATCAGTGGTCACCTGGCATTAAATCAGTGGTCAGTCTCGCCAAAAATGACACACTGTGTGGTGTGTGTGTGTGTGTGGAAGGGCACGCAAATTACAAAAAACCCCCAACTTGACCTCTCTGACCAGTCCTGCTGCAGTATACCTCTAGATAAAAGCCTACCGTAATGCTAACCACACTGAACACACGCACACACACATACACGCATACCTACACACCCACACACAGATGTCTCATTGCTAGTGGCATGCTTTAGCTTGTGTCCTCTAAAATTTTAAAGCCAATCTGATAACCTCATAACGGTGAGTAATCAAATGTGAATTCACACACAGACACACAGACATATATACACACACACACACACACACAGATACACACACCCATACACATCATCATCATTGCCCTTGAACATCAGCCAGTTAGATGCAACCAGTTGGACTAAGTTAACATCGTTTTTTCTTTTTTAAAATGTCTTATTATTTATTTATTTTATTATTTGTCAACTTTGTTTGTTGTCTTGTACGTCTTGGTGTCACGGGTACGCTGCCTATTACGCCGCTCCGTCCGGCATTTTTGTCTTATGTGTCCATGTCTTGTGTGTGGAGCGCTTTGGGTTGCACACACAGCACAAGAGAGGCTATTTGTGTGTGTGTGTGTGTGTGTGTGTGTGTGTGTGTGTGTGTGGGGTGGGGGGGGGGTAATCTTTTAAAAAAAAAAAAAGCATTTTTGTTTTTCCTCCAAGCAGGGAGTTTAAATATCTTTAAACTGGATCCCATGGAGGCCTCTTGTGTTTTTTTTCCATTCTCAAAGGATTTTCTCATTTGGCAAAAAAAAAGAAACGCTTTTCTCCAGAGGCAAGAGTGGATCTGCCCTGGATCCCTCCCCCCTCGGGGGAGAATGCACTAATGTACTGCTTCAATTCCTCTCTGAACTCACACACACACACGACATGGACATGGACATGGACACACACACACACACACACAAGCACATACAGACACACACACACACACAAGCACACACACACACACACACACACACACACTACACACACACTCACACACACTTAAACTGTCTTTATGCTGCTGAGGTAATCTTTTAAAAGTGTAGCTGTGGAGTCATAATTTGAGTTGGAGTCGTGAATCACCTGTAATGACAGATGATCCCTCACTGTAGGTGTTACGGTTCCGCTTGTTACGCTCAGAGTCACTTACTACCTCACTAAAATAAACACAAATGCTCTCAGTATTCACAGGTCAGGAATCTTAATGCCAGTTGGGAAAATCACTGTTGACATTGTAATTTTAAGCAATTATGGTTGCCAAATCATTTTCCGTAAGTTGTTTTCAAAACACTACTGCTGTCAGCAAAGGTGTAGTTGATTTATGTGCTGTAAGCAAGAGCAATAGTGAGATTTGTCCAAAGTAATAGTAGCCTAGGCTACTTTGGATATTTATCATATATGACTAGTTCTAACGTGTGGAGACTAATGTACATACATTAAATGAGTTGATGTAAACATAAGCATTGTCTAGATATGAGGTTGATATAAACATAAGCATTGTCTAGATATGAGGTTGATGAAGCTTGTCTCTGGTGTGCAGAAGATGAGTACGAGGCTAATGGAGCTGTGTGGAAAAGGGTGTGTATGATTTCAGCTCTGACTACCTACAATAGCATGAGATTGAGATCCAGACCTGCTAAATGATATGTGTGTGTGTGTGTGTATATGTGTGTGTGTGTGTGTGTGTGTGTGTGTGTGTCTCCGTCTCTCCCCGGCAGGTAATTTTCCGTGCCCTCTCACCCTGGCACACCCTGGACCCCTACAGCAGCCCGGCTCGTGCCCGCCTGACCCTCACCAACCTGCGGGTGCGTCTGCTCCAGCACCAGCCCTGCCCATGCCAGCTGAAGGAGGCCAGGGGCGCGGGAGGCACCGCTGGCACTGGGGACAAAGCTGGGGAGATGCCGGTGCCAGGGCAGCACTTTGCCATCTATGACTTCATAGCCAAGGGCAGCTGCCTGTGCAATGGGCACGCCGACCAGTGTGTGCCCGCGCCAGGGTACCAGCCATCTCGAGACCGGACCAATCATGTGGTGGGTGAGGAAGTTGTGTGTGTGTGTGTGTGGTGTGTGGTGTGTGTGTGTGTGTGGGAGGGGGGGGGTTGTATGGGTTTGTGTGGTGTGTGTGTGTGTGTGTGTGTGTGTGTGTGTGTGTGTGTGTGTGTGTAAATGTGTTTTATTTGTGTGTGTGTGTGTGTGTGTGTCAGCCTTTGTCATTTTATGTTGCGGTTAGGGAGCACGCGTGCCTGTTTGTGTGTGTATGTGTGACAGCTGTGTGTGTATGAGAGTTTGAAAGGAGTATCCAATCTGTAAGAGATAACATATGAATTCAACTGTGTCAGTATTTTCTCAAAGCAAATGTGTTTAAGTTCATCAGCTTTCTATAACGCGTCCTCTCAGCGTGTCGCAGGCGATGGCATCTGGTGTGGGTAAATGCATACATTGTTTATCAGTGGTCTTCTGTATAGCTTGTAAGATAGCAAAGCTACAGTACACTGCAGAAATCAACCCAGCCAGCCGCTGTTTACACAAACAGACCTACAGGTAGAGATATACGATCGGTGGGCAGATTGGAGCTTGTGTGTGTGTGTGTGGAGGAGACTTTACGAGTTCACTTGAGCAAGAAATGAGCAAGAGAGAGAGAGAGAGAGAGAGAGAGAACTATGTGCAAAGGCGTATCTATCTACGGGATCAGGGCTTTCCTGGTAAATATGAAGATCAGGAGGCAACATCTGTTGAGGAAGGAGGGAGGTGTGCACAGGGTGCATGTGTATATGATATGTATGTATATGTATATGAAGAAGAAGAGAGACCGTGTGCATGTGTGTGTGTGTGTGTGTGTGTGTGTGTGTGTGTCTGTGTCTCTGTGTGCATGTGTCAGACAGGAAAAATGATGGATAGTATGTTGAGGAAAGTGAATGTGTGTGTGTGTGTGTGTGCATGTAAAAAGGAAAAAAGGTTGATTATGTTTATGCTAGTGTGTTGGTATGTGTGAGAGTGTGTGTGTGTTAAAAGAGAGAGTGCGTGTTGTTTATTATGATGGCAAGCCTGGATGCGTGTTTGGCCTGTGAAGCGTGATGCCTATCAGTGTCATCAGAGTCTGGGAAGGCAGGTTTTCATTTCAGTGCAATCAGGGAGCACGGAAGAAAGAGGGGGATAGAGAAGGGAAAGTGTTTCCTCTCCTCCCTTATCAGGCATTCATCCCCCCATCACCACACCTCCCCTATGCTAGGCAGAGCAGTAACATGCAGGGCACACAATACACTGTGTGTGTGTGTGTGTGTGTGTGTGTGTGTGTGTGTGTGTGTGTGTGTGAGAGAGAGCACACACTACACAACATTTAGAGGAGGGAGGTGTGTGTGTGTGTGTGTGAGAGAGAGAGAGAGAGAGAGAGAGAGTATGCTAGGGATATCATACAGCATTCAGAGATTTAACATATAAAATGCAACATTTAGGGGATTGTGTGTGTGTGTGTGTGTGTGTGTGTGTGTGAGTGAGTGAGTGTACCTATCTATTGGCTCTTGTATTCCAGGTCCCTGTATTACCAGTATTAATTATTATTACCTGACACTGCTGAACAAAGAACAATGAGTATTTATCAGTGTTAGCCTACTTCTCTATGACTCGCAATAAAGCTGCTCAATAAAAAAATACTTAGTCATAGTGTGTGTGTGTGTGTGTGTGTGTGTGTCTGTTTGTCTGTGAGTGTGTGCCTGTTAATCTAGTAATGAACGCTTTCTCTGTCACACTGTCTGCACAATGCATATCCAAAGACAATTAGGAAAACAGTTGTTTCAAAAGCTCTCCTCAAACACACACACACACACACACACACACACACACACACAGCCGCTTTGAGACATAGTGTGCATTGTGTACATATCTTAGTTTGTTTTTTCTCCTTTCTCTCTGTGCTGTGACACTGATAAGCTGGTACAGACAGAAGATAAGAGTCAGGAACAGCAGACGATATGTGTGTGTGTAAGGGCGTCTGTGTTTATACATGTGTGTGTGTGTGTGTGTGTGTGTTTTGTGTGTGTTTGTGTGTGTGTGTGTGTGTGTTTGTGTGTGTGTTTGTGTGTGTGTTTGTGTGTGTGTTTGTGTGTGTGTGTCTGGGGAAAAAGAAAAAGGGGAACATTTGTGGGTGGTGAGGTAATCGTGACTTCAATTTCAATCTTCTGATATCTGATTGGATGAATGTCTTATCAATCATTGTTGTGTCTCAATTATAGACCTAAGCCTAGTAGATAAATGGACACATTAATTGTATGTACAAATAAAATGCCGAAAAAAATTTTGTTTGGTCCCCGGGGGCCACTCCCCCACCGCGCTGGGCCCCCCGAAACCCAAAAAAATGCAGTTTTTCCTAAATAACTACCTGAACCGTGGCACCGAGGATGAAGAATTTTTTATGGTATGTTGGTCTCAAGGGCCCACATCAACCTAGCCCATAATCACTCATTTGTACCCCCCCCCCCCGGTAAAAATGAAAATGCAATATCATTCTGCTTTAATCGCCCCTCTCTTCAGTTAAGATGTTCAGAACTGCACCAAATTTTATGTGTATGATTAACCTGACATTCTCTGGGGGTATGCCAAGTTTCGTAGAATTTCATCCATGGGGGGGTCTAAAAAAATTAACGTCTAATAAGGGTAGGATGATTTCTGCATGACATGTAATTCCCATTTCTTCTTGAAGCCTAAATAAATCTGCGAATGTTTATCGGACATGCTTGGTTTTTACTGCAGGTAGGCTACGTTAATCTTGAGTTATATCAATAGCCTAGAGTAGGTAAAATAATGTTACCGTTAGCATTGGTTAAGTGATAGAGGCCAATTTGATTATTGATGTATTTGTAGAAAACCATAAATGGGTTATAGGCTACCAAGAACATTGATAACCGCACTAATTGCATCTTTTAATGTCATCTCATTTTGCTTATAACCATAACCCTAGGCTACTAACAGGAGCTAAATGAGTTAGCCACAACACATTAAATTCATGATGGTTTTCTAATGGAAAATATAGGCTACCTGAAGATAACCTGATGATGCATCCTAAACACCGGGCTGGGACATTTAGCTCAAAGTCTCAAAAAGCATCTGAGTCAACGTTCATTCCCAAACACCCATATAGGCTACTTCAATCCTCTATTTTCAAAGGTGATTCAAGTAAGGAAGAGCATAGTAAAGTAACTAGGACTGAAACTACATAAATTACGTCAAAGTGAATAATTTGTGTCAACTTCGCCCGCCAATGTAGATTTATTAACGCACCCGTGATCTACATCTCCATTTAAACCAAATGTTTTAAAAGCCGCGTTGGCGATGTATCCAGGGCAGGGCTGTACCTACATATTTTGTTGCCGTGCTACAAAATCATTCTTTCGCGATGGATGATTTGGGTACCAGCGTTACACCGGTCCAATACAGTTTGCCTATGGCTATACCGTGAGACTGAGGCGTTTTTGTTTGTTGAAGTGCGTGTTTAGGGTGTGAGAGGGAGTCGATGTGCTTTGATTCCAGCTTGGTAGTAGTAGTCTATGCAATTAAAAACCTGCGATGTGTGTGAAGTATCAAACAATGATAGCTTTCATTATGGCTGCTTTAGCCATAGAC